>NC_062542.1:15104427-15256927 GCF_022655615.1 Tachysurus fulvidraco | reverse complement strand
GCACACACCTCCCTCCTGGCTCACATGCCCTTACACACAAACACACACACACACACACACACACACACACACACACACACACACACACACACACACACGACTGACCACCTGAACGCTTTTACAGCAGTGCGTGCCAATGCCATTGCAACTGTCGGGCCATTTCCAACATCCATGACCATAGTTAACATACCACCGTCTCTGGCTCTTCTGGAGCCTACAGTCGCTCTCTGAGCTCAGAACAGATCACAATCTGACATCAGACTCACTAAACAAAGCTACAATCTCTATCCTCAGATCACCCTTTATAAAGGACATGTTTCCTGAACACCTGTGTTTGTGTGTGTGTTGTGTGTGTGTATAAGTGTGTGTTGACTATGTAGTTGTTTATCTGTTGAATCAGGAATTCCAGCTCTCAGCCACCTTTCCAGTGAAAAGCGATGGAAAAACTTAAAACACAGAGATGGATGAAGAGATATGACAAGAGATATGAGATGTGTGTGCTCGTGTGTATGTGTGAGTTACTCATAACCTTTTAATAACTAAAAGAGCCTCACGATTTTCAAGTAAAATAAAATGGAAAACATTCTATATACTATAATTCTACTAATTGTCCTCAGACACTTGTGGCTTAAACTATTGTTTTTTATTTTAAATGTCCATGTTTTTTGTAATAGTAAGAAAGTAACTATTGCACATTTTGGGTTGCCATATGTTATACATTATCATAATCATAGTAATATGTACACTCATCAGTGTCCACTGGAAGGGGGTACAAACTTTTGCACACGTTAGGCACAGGTGAGGAAACAAGAGCACTGTCTCCTTAATCACGCTAAAGTTCAATGTGTTAGTTATAAATAAAGAAAAACAAGTTTTGACATTTAAAATTTTGCTTTCTTGTCATTGTCTGTGTTTAAGA
Organism: Tachysurus fulvidraco; assembly: GCF_022655615.1. Taxonomy (NCBI): domain Eukaryota; kingdom Metazoa; phylum Chordata; class Actinopteri; order Siluriformes; family Bagridae; genus Tachysurus; species Tachysurus fulvidraco. Next base: position 15,256,008 of record NC_062542.1, on the reverse strand, counting down.
ACAGAATATTTTTTTGTGATAAATTGAAATATTTTGAAAACACACACACACACACACACACAAACACACACACACACTCACACACACAGTCTACATTCATAAAAAATGGGCTATTTAAAGGTTCTTAGAGACACATAGCTTCCTCTACTTTAAAGTATTAGATTTGACTGTTTTCTTTTTTATTCTATTAATCTTCACTCTGTTTATAACAGACTTACACTACAGCTTCATTAATATTCAAATATATTTAAATGTATGCGCATAGCAAATGATTTAAATAGAAGTTAAATGCCTCGTTTTGGGCAGATTTGGAATGCAGATATGTCAGAAGTGTAAGAGATGTTGGCTGATGAGAATGTGTACAGGGATATAAGTTGTATAGTAGTGTGTGTGTGTGTGTGTGTGTGTGTGTGTGTGTGTGTGTGTGTGTGTGTGTGTGTATGTGTGTGTGTGTGTGAGGGAAAGCAGTATGTAGTGTTTTGCTGGTGAGAAGGCAGATATTAATCCATCACAATGGATTACTAATGGATTTTTTTCTTTACTATGAGCACTTTGTAGTGTTTCACACTCACTCACACACACACACACACACACACACACACACACACACACACACACACACACACACACACACACACTTCTCCTCAGACTTACGTATCTGAGCTCTCCATTTTTGGACACAGCTAGTGAGTGTTTCATGATCCAAGTTAAATGTTATTTTCAGCAGCTTATGGGCTGGGAACAGACTATAATACATGTTCACACAAACGTAACACACAGGGGAGAACAATAAAGCACACACACACACACACACACACACGCATACACACACACTTTTACAGTGGCTGGTGAACATGTTCTCAAACTCTTCACATCTTATCAGCTATATATTTAGATTGACTGGGGGGGGGGGATTCAAACACACACACACACACAACTGGACCTATTGGATACATAAATACTTAAGATACGCTCACACACACACACACACACACACACACACACACACACACACACACGCACACAGACACACACACTTGTGAGATGTTAATACCAACTGCTGTGGCACATCACCAATCGCCTTCTTCATTCAAAGCCAGTGTCGGTTTACAATCAAGCCACCTTGTGTGTGTGTGTGTGTGTGTGTGTGTGTGTGTGTGTGTGTGTGTGTGTGTGTGTGTGTTTGGCAGGTTGGTCTTCAGAAAATTAAAGTCTACAAAAAAAATGTCAGAACAAATTTGTTTGGACAAGAACAACTGTGTGCTACAAGGACAGCTGTGTGAAGAGCTCGTCAACTCTGTGTGTGTGTGTGTGTGTGTGTGTGTGTGTGTGTGTGTGTGTGTGTGTGTGTGTGTGTGTGAGAGACAAAGACAGCAGAGTGATAGATGGAACCTGTCACACAGTCTTCATCATGGCTACCATGTTTACCCAGGAGGCTTTGCTGCCAGAATGTGTTTTGACGAGATGGAGCAGAAAAAGCAGATCACATTACCACTCAGTCACCACACACACACACACACACACACACACACACACACACACACACACACACACACACACACACACACACATATGTACAGTATATATACAGTGACAGTTCCTGTAAATATGAATCTACTGACCCAGTGTGGTAGGAAAGAAAACTGACCAATCACAGGATACCGTAAAAAATTAATAATGACATCATCAAATGCATTTTATCATACAACAAGAGAATGCAGCAGCTGTTGAACACTCACAAACACACAAACACACACACACACACAATCACACAACAATGCATCTATTAAAATTTTGTGTCTGTGTGGAATAATTTACACTCTATCCAATGCCTCTCTCTGCAGCTCTTTAATGTAATCTTTCGACTAACACACTGTACACAATGAAATCTGCACATACACGTCTTACACACAACTGTGTGTGTTCAGTGCGTTTGATAGTAAGAACTCTATCTCAGTACCTTTCATCATGCTCTCCCAGATGACACCAGACACTTTAATTACCTTCACCTGCACAAAGAAACAACGGAACACACCCACCTCTGTATGCCACACCCTGCTTCCTAACACACACACACACACACACACACAATGTGGGATCACACAACACTTACATCCAGAGAGTCTTCGTTGACGATGATGAGGGACATGCCGTGTGACACCAGTCTGCAGGAATAACCTGAAATGAAAAGAGATGATGTTACTACGTGGTAACGTGGATTTGTTGGTCGTCGTCCTGAAGAATTTCCCCTGCTCTGAAACCTCATAAAGCAAAGCGGTTATACACAAAAATCATTTTATTGTGAATCTTAGATCCCGTGCTGCGTCCCTGCGTGCGAATTCTTACCAAAGAAACCAGAAACGAAAGGTTATTAGAAAGCGCACATTGATATTAACCCACTGTTCATGGTACAGATCGAACTACAATCTGTGCTGTTATACCAAAATAGCACACATCTTCTGACCAATCAGATTCGAGAGTTTAGGTCTTAAAAAAACTGGAAGAAGACGAAGCTGATTACGGTCCTATAAAAATACAGATAAAAGTGTATATATACCGCATATACACTGAATATAACATGAACATATCAAGAAAAACTTGATAACTTTTAGTATATTTAATTTAATCAATTTTTCATAAATCCAACAATCTATCATATGGCTACGAATGTCTTTATGAATATTGATAATACTCTTGTTCTCTCACACATACACACACACATACACACACACATAAACACACACCAATGTTAATGGCTGTCTCCTGTTTGTCTCCGGTCAGCACCCAGATCTTGATGTCGGCCCTCATGAGAGTGGCGATGGTCTCGGGGACTCCAGCCTGCAGACGGTCCTCTATAGCCGTAGCTCCGAGCAACAGCAAGTCCTGTGGGATAGAGAAGAGAAAAAGATTTTTTTTTAAAAAGAGAGAGAGAAAGAAAAAACATACTTACAGGTACATAGATATGTCCATTTATTTTTCTATTAATCAGACAGCAGGTATAAACGTAGCTCTGGCTGTAATTCATATCACGTTTATATCCATGCGCCGGTTCTAATACGATGACCATGCTGTTGTTTAATAAAGATGTAGAATCGCTGAAATGGTGAAGGAGATTTATAGAAGGAGTCTCCAGTACCAGCTACAGAAAAGTCTTCAGAGAGTAAAAAATACCGATGTGAGAACCAGAACTAACTGAACTAACTTATAAACAAAAAGTATCGTGTTGTTCTGTAATATGTCATTTGTCAATGCTGTGTTGAAACTCTGTGATAGAGAAGATATCAGTAACGCTGTTTCATCACTCTAACCTGCTGGGGATTGTTTTAATGTAATAGCAAGACACAGTGTTTTTGTTCATTTCTCACTTTAATCTTTAATATCAGTGCCTTGTCTCTTACACTTTGCATCATTCTTTGTCCTTGGTGTGTGTGTGTGTGTGCGTATGTGTGTGTGTGTATGTGTGTGTGTGCGTGAGAAACAGAGCAGAAAAAGACAGTGTGTGTTGGTAACATGGTGGTGTTGTTGACTCTAGCTTTATGAGGCTCTTGGCAGACTGGTGCAGGTAATTATCCCTGCTGTGGTCTAAACCCCCACCCATTCAGCTGCTCATTTGGGAAGAAGTCCTAATGTACACACACACACACACACACACACACACACACACACACAAGAATAATCTCTAATGACATATAAAAGTGTGTGTATGTATAAATGGCTCTCTCAGGAAGGGTGTGTATTCGTACTGAAGTTCAGTAAGTGTCTTTTCAGTAGGTTGGAGTTAAGCATCATGTGAGCGCACTTCCTCTGTCCCTACACACATCAACCTACTCTAAAGCACGATCTACTACAGATACATAACGCCACATCGCCCCTTACTGGCCGCAGGGTGCAGCACAAAGATAGAAACCTCCCTGTATGGCAACAAGAGTTTTTAAAGAAATATTTTATAAAACCTTTTTAAAAAATTGGCCATAGTTCTAATCAGACATATGAGAAGGCAGCTCACTGGACCAGAGACAGACCAGCTACAGCGCAGGAAACCAGTTCATTAGTCTAGTAATTAAAGAGATTTCACATAATAGGATGTTTGTTCATTTTCTTTATTTCTCTGATCTGGTTAGCAAACTGGCAAAGCTTGTTTAAAGAAAGGTTTCCCACCATTTTCTCCTCAGTTTAGTCACCTGAGAAGTTCTATCCATCAGCCTTAAACAGTCTGCATTTACCATTTTATCTCCTCAAGAAATTGTGGGCTGATGTTAAGAGTTAAGTCACATGCTGTGATGTCACCATGAACTAGGGGCGTGGTTTAATTGATTGCATCATGCATTCATGTGTACCAGCAACTGTAAATATTTTATAAAAACATGACAAGAGTGCTTGTGTCTGTTAGTGATTGTTTATTTAGTAAGGGGTCAGATACCTTCTCCAGCAGCTCGTAGCATTCCTCTAGTTTCAGTGCTCGGTCTTTCAGGACTGTGCTTACACGATTATATTCCTTCAACCATTCATGATACGCGCTCTCCTCCAGATCCACATAAGCAAAGCACAGAGTCCGTAAACCTGCCAGCACACACAAACACGTATACTGATTATAGTACACACAAAAGCAGCGTCCGATTAAAGATGGAGGAAGATGGGTATAGAAAGATCTTTACACCTTCAGTGGCAAACTGTTCGAGTTGAGCTATGGTCAAGTCTTTATACTGGGAGTCTTCATTCAGTCGCTCAAAGATCACGTTATCCTGCAAGATGGGCATGACATCATCAGTCTGAGCTGTACATTATTCCTTTTCATTGTGTGTGTGTGTGTATGTGTGTGTGTGTGTGTGTGTGTGTGTGTGTGCGTGTTAGAGAACTTACTGCTCCTTTGCAATATAGTCGCAGTTTTCCTTCTGGAGTTCGCACCACTACTGACATGCGCTTTCGGTTGCTGCAACATAGAAAATAATGTGTAAAGAGGCAAAGTAGACGAAGCCTTTGTAGCTGTCAGTCCCAGTAAAGTAGGCGAAGCCTTTGTAGCTGTCAGTCCCAGTAAAGGAGGCGTTTGTAGCTGTCAGTCCCAGTAAATAAGGTGTGGCATTTGTAGCTGTCAGTCCCAGTAAAGAAGGCGCAGCCTTTGTAGCTGTCAGTCCCAGTAAAGTAGGCGTAGCCTTTGTAGCTGTCAGTCCCAGTAAATAAGGTGTGGCATTTGTAGCTGTCAGTCTCAGTAAAGGAGGCGCAGCCTTTGTAGCTGTCAGTCCCAGTAAAGTAGGCGTAGCCTTTGTAGCTGTCAGTCCCAGTAAAGGAGGCGTTTGTAGCTGTCAGTCCCAGTAAATAAGGTGTGGCATTTGTAGCTGTCAGTCTCAGTAAAGAAGGCGCAGCCTTTGTAGCTGTCAGTCCCAGTAAAGTAGGCGTAGCCTTTGTAGCTGTCAGTCCCAGTAAATAAGGTGTGGCATTTGTAGCTGTCAGTCTCAGTAAAGGAGGCGCAGCCTTTGTAGCTGTCAGTCCCAGTAAAGTAGGCGTAGCCTTTGTAGCTGTCAGTCCCAGTAAAGGAGGTGTGGCATTTGTAGCTGTCAGTCTCAGTAAAGGAGGCGTAGCCTTTGTAGCTGTCAGTCTCAGTAAATGAGGTGTGGCATTTGTAGCTGTCAGTCTCAGTAAAGGAGACTTGGACTCTGTACATTTGATGGCTCATTACTAGCTTTAAATTATATAGCACACCGTATTAACATTATTTACTGTGTTTATAGTATTTTGACATGATAATTGTTAATACATTTTGTTTAAAAACAGAGTGTGATAAATTTCTTGTGTGATGGTTTATTGTGTTTACCTTGAAAACTCAAGCACATTAAGCAACTCATAAGTCATTTCTTTTCCACGCTGTTTAAAACACAAAACACACAAATGTCACAAACATGACAGAATGATTTTTTTCCTTATAAACATATCCAGTATGTAAACAAACTCATTCATATAAGGTGTGAAAATACACTGACCGCTTCTATGATGACTGAACGTGGAGTTCTTGCTGTAAACACAAATCCCAGGCTTTTGGCACCTTTAACCAAAGCTCCCTCATCTAAACACAGCATGAACATACAATCAGTAAACCACACAAATCAGCAGGAGTTACAGAAGTCCAGAATGATCAGAAATCCTGTCTGGATTAATAACATCGTCATGGTGTGGGGGACTAGGTGTTTCTTGGGGTCTAGGACTTGACCGATATGTCATTAATACTGTAGATTTGGCTGACTGGGCTGATATAAGTGAACACTGCTGTTAGAAATAAAATGTCTACCAACACTAATATTATAACTAATATTATACTACTAATAGTGCAGTCATGCACAAAAAAAATCTGAGAAGAAAGTCAGAACATAAATGCATAAATAAGTCCACGTCACAGGGTAAAAGAGACAGAATAAAATTAGAGACGTCTAAAAAGATTTCAAATCACAGTTCATTTTAAATGTTTTTAGTATCTGTTATTATTTGTGTTTACATAGTGTAAGAAACTACTGGGACAATTCCATGCCAGACCACCAGAGAGCGTGCTTTCATTTAATTCCATGCCAGACCCTCACCTCAACCACTGCATGTCAAGTTTCTGAGAAATCAAACAGCACTAGCTACTTATTTTGAATTATATTTTAAATCATAAACTCGTTATATCAGTCAGGCTCTAGTAACTGAACTGGGTCATGTGATTAAACGTCTTTATAGGGTGAAGTGTTGTGACTGGATGTCACACCTGGTGAGGAGGCCTGATATATGATCTGGTCATCATCTCGCTCAGGAACCACAGTGTGACACACGGCCATCATGGTCAAAAACTCACAGATCTGAGGAGAGGTGGGCTACAGCGGAAAGGGCCGAGAAAGGAAAGGATGGTTTACACGATAAGATGAGCTGAAATGTAGTTCATAGTGCGTGATGATGATGATGATGGCAGAGCACTCACATGATTCTTCTCTATGTTCTGAATGAGAGCGGGATCATCAAACTCAGTGGAGCAGTGGTTGCTGGAGGGAATGTGGCTGAGAGGAAAAAAGAGAACGAAAGAGATTAGGTGAAATGCATTATGTAAAACATTGTGCTTTTAGACTGGCCCAGAATTAGCAGCATTACTGAGACAGAACGGCTCCTGACCTGAAATCCTCCATCGATCGATCGGGGTCCAGATCTGGGAAGTGCCTGTGGATGGACTAATAAATCAGTGATTTCCAAACACACACAAATATAAACACACCCACATCCACACACCAACAGGTCAATAGACTATTAGCTAAAAAGCTCACACAAATTCAATGATCAGGGACAATAAATATGACAGCATTAAGCTGTAAATTTACCCATATGTGATCCCGGAGATGGTGCACTTCTTAAAATGCATGACATTACAGGTCAGAGTGCCAGTCTTATCAGAAAATAGATACTTCACCTGAAAGAGAGAGAAGACGAAACAGAGAAACTGAGAGAGCTTTTATTTTAAATGAAGCAATTAAAAAAAAATGTTTGTGAAAAGAAGTGTTTGGTGACTGAGTGGTTTAGCGGTTAGAAGGCAGGGCTTCACCTCACCTGGCCGAGCTCTTCGTTCAGATTAGACGTGCGTGCCATGGCGGGTGTGTCCGTCTCGGCGTAGTACATCTCCCTGTCCTAGAAGCAGCGTAATACAAATCATCTTAGAGCTGCATGATGTAAATAAGTTGTTGAAGTGCAAGCACATGAATAAATAATGATTCTTTATGCATTCTGATGCAGCTTTTACAACCTATATGATTTTTTTTTTTTTTGCATAAGCTTCAATAAATGCACTTAACACATTTTGTGCATGCTGAAGCTTTTCAGAATGCACCTAAAAGCATGTTATTATTTCCCCCATCCCTAATCCCAAGCCAACATTCAGTCAAATAAACAAACCTCTGAATTAAAATAAAAATGGCAATAATCTTTTTTTTAACATGCTTACCCAGTTAATAAAAAGGGCTTGTGTGAACTTGACAACCTCCAAGGTGACCAGCAGACTGATGGGAATCAGGTTATTGTACAGAATGATGAATGTCAGCAGATTGTACCAGAAGTTCAGAGAGATGTCATCTATAGAGTAGCGCACACACACACACACACACACAAACACGCACATTACACGATTACAGAAGTGTGTTTGTGTTGTGTGTGCATGTGCGTTGGGTGGTAAGAGATGTGTGTACCTGTACGGAAGAGGTACCAACACTCTACGTCTTTGTATTGCTTGTTCCAGATGGCCGCACCAATAGAGCTTACCAGTGCCATCACAAGGAGGATCCCAAACAGCACCAGGATCTGGATGTTCGTCACTCGCTCAACATTGGAACGCTTCAGAGGAGCTTTAGTGGAATTCTACGAGACAGAATATTGGAAATGTCATGCTACATACATTCAAGTACGTTTTTAAAACACAATTATGATTTAAAACCTTAGGTCGGTCTAAATATATTTCCAAAATATAAGTAACATGTATCTAACAAACAATCCCTAGTTCAGCACAGTGCAGACATGACTGTCCTGTTACATTTTTGGGGTATTTTGAGACAACAACATAAGTCCAAATGTCCAAATGTTACAAATTTATGCTGGGATCAGTGTGAAACAAGGTTTTTCTGAAACCCTGAAACATTCATTAATGTGGTAATATTACATTAATCACAATAATCAAAGCAAATTTGGCTTTATTGAAAAACAATTCTTACACTCTTATTATATAACAATGAATAAAACAGCAGTTTATGCATAACCTCCATCACAGCACAGATGTAGAATGTGGTCTTTTTAGTCATGCCTTTAAGTTACTATTTTGAATTAATAGTATAATGTTATTATTTTTGTTAATTCGATGTGTTTTTCTATAAAGAGATGTGCTGCTGGTTTGAAGGATATACTGACCGAACTTTTACACTAACAGTGTAGTTTAATCATTTATGAAGTGTCTGCAGTTAAAATGTGGTCTCCTCCTCCTCTTTCATATGGAGAAACAACATTTCATGGAAACTGTTTCATTAACCTGCATGAGTTTGGAGTCATGGCCGGTGTAGACGACGATTCCTACAACCCACTGCGTATTTCTAATCTGTGCTCCTCTGAGTAACACCTGGTCCGGGCCGAGAGGAACTGGACTGTAAAATACAAAATTTAAAATTCACTGAGTGTGTGTAAGCATATACGGTTGAGAAAGAACATCATCTACATTAATAAACAAAGATTCAGTACTTTTACATATGGGAATACGATGTGTCGGGAGGGGGCCACATACTTAAGGTTGTCCAGTCGCAATGTGCCGGTGAAGTCATACAAGTGTCTGTTAGGTCCTTCACACTCCAGTCGACCGGCCAGACCCATCAGTTCCTCTACAGACTGCAAACTGGCTGTAAGAGAGAGGCCCTACACACACACACACACACACACACACAGAGCCCATGTAATGTTACTTATTTAAAAGAAATATCACATGTATATTAGTTTTTATAATACATGATATATAACAATATTTGTTTTTTCCAGTAACTGACTAGCATGCTAACAGACACATTACACACCTGATCAAGCTCGCATACACACACACACACACACACACACACACACACACACACACACACACACACACACAAACTAGTCAGGACTGAAATATGGAAGACTGTAAGAAGATCAGTTAGCTACTGTATATGCTAACATCTTGAGATAATTAATTATGCTAATATAAATGTCACACAAATTGATTTTACCTAATAAACACATATCTGAACTTATCCCTGGTTAGCTAATAAACATTTAACTTGCTTATCTAGGTAGCAAGTACTTCAGCTAATGTTTGTTTGTTAGCTAGCAGTTAATATCATCCACTGTATTTAAGCTGCAAACATAACCAGCAACTATGAATAAACACTAGCTAAAATTATCTAGCAAATAAGAAGTGTTTAGTTCTAACTAGTTTTAACTACATATACAATAATTATAATATGCTTTCTGCATTCACATTTCACATACATTTCTGTCTATTCTAAGGAGTCTATCCTACAGATAAATAAAATTCATTCAGGCAGACACTAAAAACACACACACACACACACACACACACACACACAAACATATATATCACTGACTTGTCGGATTTTCAGGTTAGTTTCTCCGTCCAAGTTCGATGTCTCTGTGTAACACATAGCCTGAGGCTCACTGTAAGATTAACAACAAAACGTTAATTTATTTATTAACACATTATTAGCAAATGTACACAATATTATAACACAATATCATAAGATATTATTAGTCATTGCAAGGGATCACACGCAACACCATAAAACTACAAACATGAGAAATAAACCTTTAAAACTAAAAGTAACACATTAGTAAAAAATTTAATTCACACAAATTTTTTCTTCAATCTTCTAGGACACATAGAGACTGGATTTGGCTTCACACATCTACTAAGCTACTTTATCGCTCTCATTTTATAAAAAAAAATATATATATATGTCTGTAATTTATCAGTTTCATGTTTATAAAGTGGAGCAATATTATTATACACATAACTACTGTATGAACATCGAGTACAATCTGAACATCGAATACATCGAGTGAACGCTACAAAATTGTGCTAAGCTAAAAAAAAGTCATGTTGGCTGTTCAGCTACACAGTAAATTAGAAGTAATAAGTCATGCTAAATATGATTTAAGGCAGATGTTTACAGAGAATGACTTTGAGAGTGAGACAGACTTCTGTTAGCTGTTGGATATATTAGATTTGTAGCTCCAGTGCAAATCTACAGAAGATGTAAACATTTTTAAAAGACGTTTTAGACAATTGTGTACAGTACATTTTTCATCGTAGGATTCCTTTCATGTGTCTTAATGTTACATTAAGTTATACAGAAACACATGATTAAAACAGAGATTTATAAAAAAATAAATAAATTGAAAAAACACTGACACATACCTCACCCATGCACTCAATACAGCTTCACACTAGCAAGCGATAAAGCGACAAGAGATCGTTTATTTTCTATGTACATGCATGACGCAGAGCCTGGACTTCGGCGTCAGCAACAAGATTTTCTCTCAATACTATGCAAACTAGATATGAAGAACTGAAATGACCAATTAAATGATTGTCTGGAATGATTCCTGAAACAAAAAAAAAACATAAACACTAAAAAAAGTGTAAGACCGGCCACAAGCAACAGCGCCTTGTCACTTGCTAGTGTGACAAGGAAACACACGCACACACACACACATACACACACAAACACACACAGTGTTGCTGACCTGGAGGACACTATGACCATGTCAGCGGGGAGATGCTGCCCATTGGTCACCTTCACTATGTCTCCCACTGCCACCTAGTGGGCAGGTGCAGCATTGCGACAGCATGAAAGGAGGGGGAGATCCAGAATGAGAACAGGTGCAAGAAATAGGAGGAAGGGAAACACAAAAAGGAAAAACAAGAGGAGAAAGACAAAGAGAGAAAATAATGGAGAACATGAGTAGACAGAACTGTGCACTTGGAGCCAGTAATGGAAACTTGCCTAATTGAGCTGCAACTAGGGGACACAGAGAAAGAAGAGAAAGAGATAAAGAGGAAGGACATGGACGAAATAGAGGGATAAGGTTACCTGTTTCCAGATGATAGTCTGCCATGTGCCGTTGCGCAACACTGGAGGAAAAAAGAATAGATGGCATGATTAGAAAAACATAATGCATAATTGTAATAAGATAATCATTAACACACACACACACACACACACACACACAACAATACTCAACCTGTTGTCTTCTTTTTGTTCACTGTGTTGTCTGCTTTGTGCCTTTTCTGTGGACATAAAATAATTCTGTCAATTATCTAAAGTGCCGATTTACGAACAGGGTTGCCATGTTGAAGGCAATCACCAAAACTATTTCAATAAAGTTCCTTTTAAATGAAACAGGATGCAATCCATAGAATTAATAATTAATGCTGCATTTGACTACAGTGTGTAATTCATAATGACTAACCTATGAGTAGAAAAATACAAATAATAAGCTGTCTCAGCCTGGAAGAGTCCATGTTTCGATGTACATCACAAAAATGATATAATTCTAAGTTCTGACTTTTACAAGAGGATAAACAGGATTTCCGAAGCAACTTTCTGACTGTAGTGAGGTTAAACCATCAGGTAAGTAGCTCAAAGCTGAGCAAACTCTGACAACAATCATTTCTAAAGATTTGTCACAAGAGATCTAATCGGGCACTTTGGAATTTTTGTACTCAGTATGATGCTGAAAGTTGCGCCACTCTGGCAACTCTGGTACCAAATACAATAGATAATGATAACTGATTATTAGCAATAACATTCAAAACAGCCTATGCACATACATGCACACAGTCGGTGTGTATTACACATGGTACTCAGACTGAATCTCAATTTCTATGAATGCATCCCATAATGCAATGCAGTGTTACATATGGATTATAGCATATATATCACCTTAAAGTTTGTATTATTAACTTCCCATGAGAGAAAAATAAAGTGGGCTTGATGAGGGAACGAATATTTATAGCGTGTTGAGTAACTAGTTCATGGGAACAGGAACTAGTTTTGCTGACAGCTCTGGTATAGACATTGTGGTGTATTGTTCTATCTACACACAAGCAGAGGGCGCTTTTACTCACATAATCCTCAATAATTTCCTTGATCCCAGCCACAGTCAGGATGAAGATGAGAGGCACCAGCGTGGTGTAGCGTCCGGTTGGTGAGACGTCAGGGATTTGCTGCGCACACACACACACACACGCACGCACACACACAAAACAGACCTCATGATACAGTTGCATCACATCCTTCTTTCTTCAGATGCTCTTTAGAAAAACACTACAAATATCTAACCTGAAATAAACAAATGCTAAATTTGTGGATAAAAAGAGGAGCTTTTGGAAATCTAGCTTTCATCTGGCTGGAGTCCATTCAGACTAATGCAGCAGAGGTCTCACAGCCATAAAACAGCATCAGACCCGTCTTTCATCTGTGATCAATGCGAGGGTGGGAGTGATGCAGCGCTAGATGTTCTGACGGATTTCTCATCGCTTGTAGGAATAAAAAGCAATAATTTCAAGGGAAGATTTATAGCCGATCTTTAAGTGTCTCTGTACGGACGCTTCTGAGCAACAGAACGTTCTGTCTCACAGGTAGCCGATAGGCTTTATACGGAAAACGAATATCGAAGATCGGAAATGAATGAGAATAAAGAATTAGGTGCAAAACAACAGCAGCAAACTTCAGACTGATCGACTGCACTTGGGGAAAGTAGGAGTAAAGTCAGTTTAACTTACTTTGGCTTAACCGGTTTGTTCATTAGGATTGTCAATACTTTGTACCCGTATGTATTAAACCACAGCTAAAAATGGACAAAAAGTGTCACTCCAATAAATTAGACATTGTAATAGTTGACAAATTGCTGTGCTATAACAGGAATAACGCATTTTGGAACATGCTGTTAATAGAAACTGATCAGATTGATGATTCTCCTAAAACTGCACAGTGTATTTTATTCAGTGCCCACGACTTCTACTTCGTCTTTGGTTCAGGTGTGTGTGTGTGTGTTGTGTGTGTATCGAATTGTACCTGCATTAGGGCAATAAAGAGGAAGAAAGCATTGGCAGCTCGCCGGATCTGTTCATACAGGAAGCGGGGCAGGAAGGTGAAGATGCCGTACTTCGTCGTGCTGAAAAAGGAGAATAGGAAGATCTTGTAATCATTGATCTCATACATCATACTCCTGTTTGCTTCGACTGCTTGGTAAAGCTGAGCCGAACCCCCCGCGGGTGTATTTTATTTTAGTCAATAAACAGCTAATGTGCCACTTTACGTTTGTCGTCAACTGCAAAAATAAAAAAGTCGTTAACACCGGCCTTCCTGCGCATCTTAAAAGCAGAGCAGATCTAAATATAGCCCTCTGCTCATCACTGTGGAACCGTGCGCTCAATTCAGGATCAATTCCACTTCAATCCCTCTTTGGGTCACTGTAAAAAGCTTCTGTATGTGTTTTTTTGTAGCATTCACCCACCCAAAATAAAACACCCTGACATCACTATTCTGTCCAAATTTAGAGAAAGAGTCCAAAAATACGATGCTGGACCTTGGCAAGCTTTCACGTTTATTGACCGCCACTGAGTGGATTTTTAAATAGTCTTACATAGTCTGTTTACTCACTAAATATAACACCACGGTCTGAGATTTTGTCTCCGTCTCAAGGCTGTACATCAGCTTATCTAAAACAGAGGTGGAGACAACCGTCTGACTCACCGAGCCACCGTTACACACAGCACTCTATCATCCCTAAAATCAAAAACACCACCTTTTTACTGACCACCATTTTTCTGTCTATCTAGTTCAAATATATAAACTTGACAAACTGCTACCAAGAACAAGTGCTGCTCTGGCTGAATCTTTAAGTATGTATCCCATAATGCAATGCAACGTTTCAGACGGACGACAGAAATACATTGTACAGAAACATTGTGCACAACTGTCAACTAGGATCTCTGCTAATCTATGCATAGATCTAAACTATGATCTGCTGCTGTTTTAGCTAAGAGCAGTTATCAGGTGAGAAATAGTAGCAAGATTTGTAAATACACCGTTTGTCGGAACCTACAGTAAAACGGTCTGTTGTGTATCTTCATAACTGAATAATCAAAACAGTGTGTAACGTAATGTCATTTAAGAAAGTTTTTCTTGCTAATGAGCTGATACGAAACGGCATGCGGGAGGTTTTCTTTTAAAGCTGAAGTGTCCTTTTGACCAGTGGGGTGTGTGTTTGCGTAAACATGAGCACGATGTTTTCACCGTTCGTACCCGAGCAGCGAGTTCACAGCCTAACACACACAGCAACCGACACAACGACATCAAACACTTACTTCGGGTTGACCTGGAAGTACAGCAGACTAGCTCTGATATCAGAGTGCAGGCTAATGTTCATACGACACCATCCTCTTAATCTAATCACACAAACACACACACACACACACACACAATGAGGCAGAATGAGGCACTAGCTATATGTTCTGTTAGTACCAGCTGTGCGTGTGTGAAGTGTCATCTATGCCCACGCAATCTTTTGTTATATCTAATGTTGTCGTTTATGAACATGTTGCCATGGTAACGCTGTGATTGGCAGGTAAGGTCGAGAGGTCAGCAAGCTGAAACGTTGTTGTGAATAAAACATGTAGACGAAGAGAATGATAACGGAGTTGGACTGTGGTTTAGATAAACACACCTTTAATCTACCAGAGATCAATTTCCACTCAGTAAGGAGAGATCAGCAGGAGGAGCACGTGTCATGACAGACCGGAGGAGGAACAGGAAGCAGAATACACACACACACACACACACACACACACACAAAGATACACAGACATACACACGCACACACAAACAGATACACATACATACGCATCCAAACATACACACAAGCACAGACAGATACACTTACATACTGTACACACACACACACAGACACACACATACATGCACACACTCACAAACACACACTCACAGAGACACACATATACACACACATGCATACACAAGCATACACTCAGACAGACACATACATACATATACTCACACAAACACACACACAGATACAAATACACTCACAGACACATTCAAACACACACATACACACAGATACACGTACACACACACAGACATATTCAAACACACACAAACACACATACAGACACATAAATACACATGAACACATATGCACAAACAAAACTGGCCAATCAAGCTCAAGAACAGGCCTCTCTACACCCAGTGTAATCTTGTTTCAGGAACCAAAATAGAGCCTTTTAGAGTAAAATCCAATCTTGAGTCGGAACTCGCAGATCGATTATGTGTGTGTGTGTGTGTGTGTGTGTGTGTGTGTGTGTGTGTGTGTGTGTGTGTGTGTGTGAACCACACTGAATAACAAGCTAATATGAAAATGGCTCAGGATATGATCTACCACCAAAGCTACCTCAGCTTCTTGCTGTTTCAGCTTCTCTGTGATCTTAAAGCTCTACTCTGCAATTTTTATACAAATGACTATTTACTACCTCGACATTTCTGCTATAAAATACACTGATATTCAATTTAAAGTCAAGTTGCTAAAGTATGTGTATCCTTTGACCGAGTGTGTGTTTTTTCCTTCTTAGCAAGTCTCTGTGCCCGGGCGGTCATGTGATGTTAAACATTAGCACAATATCTTGGTGATGAAATTCTTCAGCTGTAATTCTTTACAAGAATATAAAGTGAATATAAAGTAAAGTGTTTGTTTGTTTGTTTATTGACACGCCCCCACTAAGAAAGTCAGAGTTCAGAGAAAAATAACTGTAATTAGGTCTCGGTATAAAGAGTAATTACAACTTTGTGATGCAACCCATTTGCATTCATCTTATAATTACCATATTATATATCTTGTGTGTGTAAGATCAGTACTTTTTTCTCTTATAGCTGTGTTTATTGTCGATTTCATTTAAAAACAATAACAATACAATTTTATGAATCTTGTCTGATTTCTGATTTGTCTGAATACTTTTCCTTACTTTATATGGCTACGACGTTTAATAAAAAACTTCTGCACGGCTCTTCACTCATCTCCCGAGTCCCGTTTTATACAATTTCGAGTACATATATTTCTCTGTAACACAACTGAGCTGGATATATATTTTCTGTCGTTCGTTATTTCCTGAACCGAACTATAGATCTTGCAAGATGTTTAATAGAGCAAAACTTTCCAGATTTTGCTGTACTCTCAGGTGGAATTATATCTTAGATCTAAAGATTGCTGAGTCGTGTGCTTGGTCCAAAGATCGTCCTAGCTACCTAGTGGGTTTTTTTTTCATAGTAAAGACTAAGGTTTTTTACACAGCACCATGAACAGAGGACGCTAAACAATTTACAGCCTGATATATTGGGAAAATCCTTGGGGGAAATTCATAACGTAGAACTTTACATCAAGTACGAATGTCTTTAAGTATGTCCTTAAGTGCAGGCATATCTGCTTGGCTGGCTCATACAGATCCCTACTGAAACCCAACGTGCAGACGAAGCAGAAGGTGAAAATCTAAAGAACAAATGAGATCTAAAGACAAGAACCAAGTGTATTATTTACAGAAATTGATATTTACATCATTACGGTGCCATTTGTATTCTCACCGGTGTAATTTCTGCTTTAGCAACGACAAAATATGTCAATAAAATTATAAAAATATGTCAAAAAAACAAGTGATGGCAACCCTTGTGTTTTATCTTGCAGTGTATCTTTGCTCTTATGTGTGTAAAAAAAAAAGTCAATTCAAAGCTGAACCCATATCACAGATAAACACAGGTTACTGTTAGGAGTTAAGTTTGACATTTTACAAGAACATTTGGTTGAACCTTTGCTTTAAGTGCCTCAGAGAGCAGACACCGTATTTAAGCGTATTTTAACAGACTTAAAAAACAGATAAATTCGAATTTCCCACATTGACAGAATTTAAAAAAGATCAGCAGCATCACCGTCTGAAACTGCTCATCCGTGGCATGTCTGGAATAGGACGAGGGGTAAAGGGTTTCGTTTTTGATCAGAGGCAGCGATAAAAAGTGACAGAGGAAAGCAGAGCAACCGGTTCTGCATTAACAGTTATAGCAGAACAAAAGTGCATATATAGATGAAAAACATCACTAATCTCATCCTGTCAAACAGCAAGAGAACTCCGACTGAATCTCGTTTACATCCATCAGTCGTCCAAACAATCCCGTTATAAAGACAATAAAAATGGCAAATAAAGTTAAAATAAATAAATACATTATTTAAGTGGAACATTGTAAAAGAAATGACAGAAGTGTATTTTTAATACTGAAATATCTATCAAATGTAATTTAGCAAATTTACCATAATTTATCAAATGATGTATTTATGAACATTTTGTTATTTGCTTGTATTTTTAAATAATAATAATAACAATAACATTATAGCAAATATACTTATATATTCTATTTGTATTTTTTTTAAATACATAAAACAGTCAACGTTGTGCATTGTCACATACGAGAATACGTTCTTTTTAAAAAAAAAAATACAGAATTTTGTGTGTTGTTTTAAGCTTGAAATATTCAGTTATCATCTTTTAACTTTTTTTATTTGGGTGTATTCACTCTATACATTAATTTTAAGGTTTTTGTACTAATAAAGCTAATAAACTAATATATATATATATATATATATATATATATATATATATATATATATATATATATATATATATGGTCTTTATATTTTAGCTTGAATTATGTCTAATTTAAAAGCTTCATTAAATCTAAAGTTTATATTATTTAAAAAAAATCTGTTCTAGTCTACTAAAGCTAATCTGAATGAATAAGTGAGTGAAGGAGTGAAAGTATGAGGATTCACCTGACGTGGTTGTCGCAGAACTTGGTGCTCTGTGTCCGGTTGAGGTAAACGGTCCTCGCCGAGAAG
Organism: Tachysurus fulvidraco; assembly: GCF_022655615.1. NCBI lineage: Eukaryota > Metazoa > Chordata > Actinopteri > Siluriformes > Bagridae > Tachysurus > Tachysurus fulvidraco. Next base: position 15,237,516 of record NC_062542.1, on the reverse strand, counting down.
TCTACGGGCTCCGCGTGCGACGTGCTGGCGGACATCTCGTCTTCTGCCCTGCGGTAGCCGGTGGACGAGCAGGCAGGTCCTGGAGAGAGCACAGACTGTGGTGAGTGCGCGTAGGACACGAACAGAGAAACACACACACATACACATGGACAGAGAGCGCGGATGCTGAAAGGCAAACCGACATGCGCTCCTCCGTCCGTCTCTCAATCCCTCTCCATTAGAGAGCCTCATTTCAATCGCTTCGGGATTAAAAAAACTGTCACCGATACGCCCACCAGACTCCTCCCTTCCTCCTCCCTCCCGCCCTCTCTCTCTCTCACACACACACACACACACACACACACACACAAACAAACGGACGCTTCTATAGAATGTGCTGATGAATGTGCGCCTTTATTGGAGATCCTTCCATCGTTTGCTTTACGCACACAGAGGGTCAAATGTGAACCTGATATTTACTCAAATGTTCTGCAATATTCCTAAGAATCCACTCAGATCTTTTTTTGCCTGCAATGTTTAGAAAATATTTTAATAGCAGTTATTGTTTGATGATTATATTACATTTTGTTCTTTACGCACGCTTTCTAATAATCTACTGAGCAAAAAAAAAAAGTTCAATCAGAACACCAGACTTCGTACGAGTAATTAAGACAAATAAAAAACCAAGTAAAGGAGATCCATAAAAAGATGCAGGTCTTAAACTGGATTTTTTCCAACGTTTCTTACGCCGCTCCGGTAAAGCGCGTAAAACGATCGTGCTATCTTTCCGTGCGCCATTAATAATGCACGGCCAAGCGGACGAGTGCGCGAGTTTACCCAGCTGGCGCGACGAACACGAATACGGGAGGTGATGATGGATTTATTGGATGGATGGATGGATGGAGCAGGATGGTGCCTCTTCTCTCTCCTTCCCAGGCCTCAAGTACTGGTGGCGGTAAAGCAAACCCCTCCGTCTGCGTGTCATCAGCTCGTTTCTTAATAGCGCCTTTTTTATCAGTTTCCCTCCGAATTATGTCTGATTTCACATCACATGCGTTATCGTATCTGTTCTGATAAGCGTGTACTACAGAGAAAGCTTTCACCCTGCCCTATGTGAAAGGGATTCGCCTTTAAAGGGCCCGTGCCAGATTTCCTCGATGTTGCCAGATCGTGCACTTTAACGTCAGTCTGTTCACTAGCAGTGTGATCCCTTTTCAGACCAAACCATACATCTTTACTTGAGATGTATAATAAGAGATACGTAATGTAGAGTTAATCAAGTAAGTATTCGATACACTTCGATTCACTGCCGATTCACTGATACGATTCGATTCAGCCAATATAATTCAGTTCAAACTCCTTTTTTCCCCAACAGAAACATATTGTTGTTTCTTCTCAAAATGAAATAAAATTTAATACTGTAAATATAAACCTACAATCATTACATTGTAATGATGTCGTGAGAATGCGAGCGACATGAGAAAATCTGTTCTTATGGAGTTTGACCCAACTCTCCGACACAATCAGAGCCTGACAAGTACAAAGATAACACGTAATCATAAATTCCTGGAAAAGTAGTCCCACCTTTAAAGGAAGAGTTTTCACATAACTAGAACCTCATATACAAAATCCACCGACTTAAAAAAATCATAAACACCTGAAAACTGCAAAAAATATGCTTTTCATGTACAGTATGTAAAGATTTATTGAAAAAAATTCTAGTTTCCTTTCGGCTTCCAGTATCTGTGAGTGTTCAGTAAAAATTTGTTTGCACACAAGCTGCATGCACAGTCCCTAAAAGATTATATTAAAAATTGTTTATTTCCCCTTTAATTCATCAGTGACTGAGACTTTTACCTCGGTCATAAGCTGCTGTTCCATTTTCTATAACAGAAGCTTTCACCCTTACACAAATCTGTTTATGTGAATCCACACGTTATATGGAGATGCATTAGCATTTTGGAATAAGTCTTCACTGTCTGATTTATCACAATACAAGCGTGTTGTATAAGTTTATATGTATACATTTCCCACTAAGGCACGATTTCTTTATGCACTACAGTTTTTCAGCAAGCAATTTTGTTGGTCGATGAACATTAGTAAATATTAAATGTATCTGTGAAGGGATAAACATACATGTGGCTATGGTATAAGAACGCAACATTTCGGGATGTGTTGTTATAACTGACTTATTATAAATGGGATACCCTCTACATATTTCCTAGATTTCTGAATATCCCTGGATTTAAATGTGTGATCGAGATGATGTGCCATCCCACCATTCACTGCTGGCTATTTATAGACATTAATACTGTATAAAGAACTATAGAGTACAAAGAAGAGAATAATGATTTACATAAATTTTTCAAAAATGGATCGGGGCCCTGTTTAAAAAAAAACATCCGTCAAGCTGTTTTTTGTTCTTGGATAAATAAACAGTATCAATTAGAGCAAGTTCCACAGAACTGCTGTTCACCCTGACCAGTAATGCGATCTGTTATTAAGGCACGTTCATGATCCATGATGTACTCCGTCAGTTTGTAACCTCAAAAGCCATTAGGCTCTGCAGTTCAGAGTAATCAGACCATCCCTTAGAAGTGCACTATTACCAGGACATCAATTTATGACTAGAATCCAGTGTGACTCTAAACTCGAAACCGTGATACTGTGGAGATGATGAGAAAGAGGTGATGGTAGTAAACCACAAAACAAATCACATCCTGCCGCGTAAAATCAATAGAACAACTCAGAAGTGTAAAGAACAGGTCGGGTAATCCCATCACCCCACATGATACGGATCAAAAGCCAAAGTGTGAGCGTCTCATCTAAACCCCGATTTCCACTGTGCTAAAGGAACGGAGCTGAGTCACTGCTTCTACTCTTTTTCAGTTTATTTTATAACTCACATGCTCCTCTTCTCTCCTCTTCTCTCCTCTTCTCTCTTTCCTTCTCATTTCCTTTCTTTCCTCTCCTCTCCTTTCTTTTCCTCTCCTCTCCTCTCCTCTCCTCTCCTTTCCTCTCTTTCCCTCTCCTCTCCTCTCCTTTCCTCTTGGACCCTCAGTCCAGGTGATCAATAGCGATGGCTCCTGTGAGCAACTCTAATTTGCCTGAAGATGAATCAATGCTTCGGTTACTCGCAATGACGAAGCACATTAGTGAGTGATTAACAACGCAGAGTTGTGTTTAGCAAACTATCAATAGGCTCGGGTTCCACTATTATTACCTATTCTCTCACTGTTTAACGCTCAAATCTGGTTGGTCAGATTCATTTTCTAAAACAGCAGCTCAAAACGCACATTTAGGTTATTACACTCGTTTCTATAGCAACAGCTCAGTGGCAGGCGCTCGACTTAAACCAGATAATGAACATATGTAAAGAGTATTGTTACTTAACAAAATAAATGTAGAATTGTTGTTACGGTGCTGTATCCTGTAAGAAGATGGTTATGTTGTATTTATGGAAGGAGTCTCCGGCTTCAGGGCTTTAAAATGGTAACAGAATGTCTTTAAGACAGAGAACTGTGTGTTATTGTAAACTAAAGATTTTGCTTTTTGTTTTTGTACTCTGTTGTAATCAGAAACAAACTGAGTTTGTAGATGTTCCTCAACATTTAATGTAACTATAAACAGAGAACGTATGACAAGTTGTTCTTTAATTGATAAAAAATTGGAATTGTTGCCAAGTCATTGTGGAATAAGAGGAATAAAACACTCAAGGAGGTGCTGTTACTGGAAAAGTAATCCACACACACACACACACACACACACACACACACACACATACATACAAACACTTCATTCTCCATTAAACACAGAATAGAAACATTCTATTTTGAATGTATAAAGTGTTTATTTTCCAGCATTCACAAACATTCTAAAGAGGTCTAGTCTGTGGTTAAAGGTTTTCCGAGTCAACCTCAAGTGTCAGATGTAGTCTGGGATTTCTTGGCATCACAATCTGATCTCTCGTGTATTCAGTTTCATTAAGGAGAACTGAAAAAGTCTCCAATTTAAACGGAAATTTATGAGTCACTGACCCAGCTTCCCAAGAAGATTACACCATTCTATAAATTACACTATTAATGAGAATTTAAAGCACCTTCATGATTAAACATTTTTAAAAAACATGGGATAAGAAACACAGAGAGGAAGCATGGCCGAGACCCTGCTCAGGCTTGTTCAGATAATAAAAGTGTTGACGGCGGATACAGAGACGGCCTTGATCGGGGTATGTTGATCTTTTTGGGTGTCATTGAGACTTTGTAGTGCGTGGGCTATCCTAAAGGACATACCAATATTCTGATACCACAATGAAAATGTCCTACAGCTGTTTATCTTCATGAAAAAACACGTTTTTGAAGACAAACAAAACCAATTTTTTTTCTTTAGTGAATAATCGAGATGGAAATTTGAGAAACCGTCCATTCAAATTATAGTTGGAAAAGTAAATACTGATACTCTGTAACACCTGTTTACAACACAATAAGCTTTAAAGATAAGGTTTCTTATAGAACAAAGACAAAAAAAAACACAAAATCTAAAATATAAGTGCTGAAAAGACCGCTGAGATACGCTGAGAAACAGAAGCCCTTCCTGTGTGGGAGCTTCCTGTATAACCCAAGCCGAAGTAACCCCAACACGTGGCTTTGGGCAATTCAGACAACCTGATATCGCACAAACATCAATCCCAGAGCGTTTCCGCCAGTTGGTGGCACATACCGAACATACCCTCTTCTGGACACTTGTGTGCTTTATAGCACCATGTCAGGTCTATAGGTGAGCGTCAGGTCACAGCTTGGCTCACAGCCCAACTTACATTACTAAAACGAAGGAGCTGCTTTTGAATAATAAATGGAGATGATCTGCATTATTTATTGGGGCAGTGACTGTGTTCAGGAGCTCTCTTTCTATCTGCAACATCAACATCACATCATCGAAGTTACCCAATGCTGGTAATTAGTCTATTTGTCTGTAGTGCTATTCACAGAGGTGATTTAAAGCCTCGTGAAGCAACACTGATAGGAATGCAAGACATGAACTAAGAAACATGAACAGTTGAAGCGGCTCTGCTTACGGATAAAGGTGGCGAAGCATGACCTCACCCGAGATCTTCAAAAACCAGAGTGTAAACATGGTTCAAAGCTCATGACTATAAATCCACCACCTAATGGAAACTTTTAAGTTGGTACCTATGGAGCTCCGCCTGGTCCGGATCACTAGTCGCAGTGGCATATTATTCCTGCTTCCAATGGTAGATCTGTGGCACTCCATAGACCCGGAAGGTCCTAATCAGGGGTATGTCGTGTACCGATAAAAACGGAGAGGGTACACAAAGAATTACAGCTTCTTACAGACAAAGTAAAAAGGCCATGTAATCCTCTTCCTGTCACCTCGGCAACTTCACCGTGTTTAATCTTAACCCGGGCTAATCCCAGACTACGCAGACGAATCCATGACCAGCTTCAGACCTTCATGCACCAGACACCATGCAACTAACTCTCACCCAAGCTACAGCCTTGATTTCTAAACTATGCAAGCATACACTTTTTCAACATGCACACTGCTGCTTTCTTTAGTGCATGCTGTGCTTAGGTGCAGGTCGGTGCTTTGTAAGCTCTGATTTTTCCATCCATGCAACGTATTATCAACGCAACGTAGTAACGAGAAGCAGAAGTGGCTCTACAGCAGTAAAAGCAAGCACCGACATGCACCTAAGACGCCAAGCAGCAAGGAAAGGGAAGCAGATGAGAAGGACAGGTGGCTGAGCAGCAACCAGCGTGAGAAAGGGACTCACTTTTCTCAAACCTGTCTGCCAGATGGGAGACCATGTTGGAGCTCATTGGTGTGTCCTGCTGGCAGGCGGGCTCCTGGCTAAGAGAAGTCAACACTAACTGCTCTGGAAGAGCCCGCAGGAGAGAACACACAAGACACAACAAGTCAGTCAAGCCACCAGCAACAGATGCTGCTCCATTGGATTCATACAAAAAGAGATTTCACTTTAGAGGAAAAGATAGATAGATAAATAGATAGATAGATAGATAGATAGATAGAGAGAGAGAGAGAGAGAGAGAGAGAGAGAGAGAGAGAGAGAGAGAGAGAGAGAGAGAGAGGCGGGAGAGCGTAAATACGAATCTATTCAGGATTAAGTCTCAGTGCATGCTGGAGGAAATACATGTAAGATTTGAGTGTGAATTAAATTCACTTGTCTCTCATCTCAATAATAAGTTTAGGAATTAAAATGCTAAAGATGATCATATAGGAAAACATATTTATATAGCCCTTCATACAGATTATTTAAATATAATATAAAAAGACTTACAACTTTTTTATTTTGCATAGTATTTTTGTGTGAGAATACAGCGAAAGAGCTGTATCACATTCTGTTGTAAATGCTACCCTCTTGTGGAAAAACAGTGTAATCGCAGCAAAATCGCTTAACAGCCAAGAATAGAATGGAATAGAATAATGACAGAAGCATAGATATAAAAAAGCGCACCTCCTACAGGCAGGAAGAAAAAACAGGATCAACTGGACACCATTAATTCACGGATTTAACGTCTTAAATCTAGAGGGCACATTTTCCTGCACATAGCTGCACTTATTCTAATTTTCTTAACAGTGATGTAGGGAATTGAGTCATGCACCACTCCACTGCAAGATCTATTATGGCATTTCATCATATTTCCTGGCATGTAAAGAGACCTATAGGGCACTGCATCACAATTTCTCTAATAAAAGTCAGTCTTCACTCTAAGGAAATTTTTCATGTTTCCTTGCATGTAAGGAACCCTACTGGGAACTGAGCATATATTCTAAGACATCCTAACAAGCACTTCAGGACCCCTATAGGACACTGTGTCAGAAATTCTCCACTGAATAAGCATCCTAAAGGGGATTTGATCACACTGTTTCCATTCCATTATTTACATATACAGTCCTATTTACATGTAAAATGGCAGGTTGTTGAGGGGAAATGAAATAGAAAGAAAAAAACAAAAACAAACAAATACGTGTAAAAGTTATGTAAAAGTAAAAGTCAAGCTGCTTTAGGGTGAAGCTCAATTCCAGGCCATAATAATGATATGATGAAATATGATGCAATAAACTAATCCAGTCTTGCAACATATACATATATCTTTAAACATATTTATTTTTTATAAATCTATTAATCTTGAGCTTGGGCAATCTGTGGGATTTCAGATATTCGGATACAAAAATTATTTGTTACTATAGAATCGATTAAATATTAGATTGAGCACATTAATATGATCCTGGGATATAGAATTATAGCCGGATCTACTGTAAGAGCTGCTGTTATAGAAAATTAATCAACACCTTCTGGCCAATCAGAATTTAACTGCCTTATGGTATGAAGTGTTGGATCACACTCGCTGCTCTGAATTCCCCTGTTGTGTCTGTCTCAGGATAAAAGGAGACAGAGGCAGCTGACAATCATCTGTGTGGGTGTGGCACTTTGAGAGGATTAATTAAGAGATCTGCCTTCAGCACTTAAGGATAAAGCTAACCGAAATAAAGTAGTGCTTTAAGTGAACCGCTTAAGTCAGGACTTTTCGGGTGAGTCGCTGCTGCCTGGAAGCTCAATCAAGAACGTTGTTGGCTGATGCTCACATTTTGTACTGATTTAATCATTAACCAGATGGAGAAATCTCTATCTATCTATCAATCTATCTATCTATCTATCTATCTATCTATCTATCTATCTATCTATCTATCTATCTATCTATGTGTGTGTGTGTGTCTGTCTGTCTTTTGGATCTTTACAATCTGTCTCTTTTACCGTGGAAAGTGTATTAATTAGAATAAAGCTTTAAAGATAGATGTAACCTGATGGTGACAAGCTTTACTTTCTGTTTGGAGATTCCCCATGTTTGTGTGGAATCTGCTCCCACTGTCCAGTTGTGTCTAGTTTTCCCAGCATAAGCTCTGTATCCACTGCAACCCAGATTGGGATAAAACTTTTACTGATGAATGAATGAATGAACGAACGAACGAATGTATGAGTGTGTATGTGGGTGTGTGAGTGAGTGAGTGAGTGAGGGTGTGAGTGCATGTGTGTGAGTGAGGATGTGAGTGAGTGAATGAGTGAGTGAATGAGTGAGTGAATGAGAGAGTGAGTGAGTGAATGAGTAAGGATCACTTATGTACATTTGAAATTAAACTATAAAATTAAAATACATTAAAGTCTGCCAAATGCTATATATAGAATAAAGGAGAGCAAAAATATTGGCACTAAACTGTACTTTTCCTTGTAACTAGTGTGGTAACTGGTGTGGTATAAACTAGTGTGGTACTAACTGGTGTGATATATTTTGTATCACGCCAGTTACGAGGAAAAGAACAGTTTAGTGCCAATATTTTTGCTCTCCTTATGATCTAATGTCTTCTGCTCGAGCTAACCCATACCTCCCAGGATGCTTTCATATCCAGTTAAGTCTAATTTCAGGGAAAATGTTCTAACCGCTGAGCTGCGCCTTTAGTGCGCAAGGACGAGTGTGACGACTGGGACATCACCGGGGCAACCTGTGTGTTTACAGTGTATTAACGACATGAAGCTCAGCCACACCGATAACACCCGTTTCCGATGCGGATGAATAGGCCGTTTGTTAGTCGTGCACAGTGACAGGCCCCGCGGCGCATCCGTCTTACACGCTCGACTCCATTTTTATCCGCCGACGCGTTGCGCAAATTCGTAGCCGACAATCAGAATCCTCAACATGGGAAAAATAAGGATTTAAAACACCTGCTATAATAGATTTTTGTTCGAGTGTACGGTCACGCTCCAGACGCCTCGCTTACCTCCCTCGCTGTGGATCTTCTTCGATCGCCGGTTAAAGTACATCCTGCGGCTGTGGGTGTCGGGCGTCCGAGCGCCCCGCGAGCATATCCGTGTACCAGAAGCCCAGCTCAGGGGGGCAAGCGGACTGCACACGGGGATGCGCTCGCCGTCAGATAGAGCATCGTCACAACCGTTAGGTCATCCAGGGCTTAGCGGCGCGCATTCGAGCGAGAGCGCGCATCCGGCACGCTGAGTCCAAAGAGGCGCGTCTCCGCGAAGGCTCTTTAGCACCGCCTACCGCGTTCACGTTTTGTCTAAATAAATCCTTTTAAGTAAATACACTATCATTTTAAAAAAAAAAAAAAAAAAAAAAAAAAAGATTTACAGTTTATCTGTAATATATCTGTGGATGTACACTTTGTTTTTCTTATTAACTTTTATTAGTCAAATCGAGGAACTAAGTTTTTAAAGAAATTATTATTGATATTAATTAATTAAATTAAAGATTTTTTTTCTTACAGCTATGTAATACACTTGTACTAAGACAAGGATGTCAAGAAATAATATAATTTATACTACATAAAATATACAAAAATATTAACCAGTGCATCTTTAAATAATTAAAAAAGTAAGTAAGAACAGCAGGTGATGTGTAAAGAGGACCAGGAGCCTGTCAAATTTTACAGGTGATCACTTTTTCAAAGCCGAATGCTGTAGGATTATCTGACTGTACATACAGTGTGACATCGTATTTAAAAGAGTGTGTTAAATCATTAAGGTTTGGCTTGTTTCTGTCAGCCGTCCGTTAAATAAAAGTTGCAGCGGTGCTGAATAATACAGGAAAAAAACCCAAAAGAATCTGATTTCATTTTTAAAGAGCAGAAAAGAAAACTCATTTGCTTGTTTTATTACATAGTAACAGAATACATATCTGTAACTGTTATAGCATCACATTAGAACATAATACATATTCATTTCTCAAGGTCATTTCTTACCTTATTAAATAAGAACTAAATAAATCATTCTGGATTTTTAATGGCCAAAGACCCTGTCACACACTCGGATGAATGACCACTAGCACGCTCGCACTTTCATACATACCCACACACGCACGCACACTCACACACCATCGACATACACACAAAATATATTCAAAGTATATTCCACTACATCTGGAAAGAAAAAACTAAAAGGAAACCACTTTTTTCCGACTGTTTCCTTTAAACGAGACATTGAGGCATAACAAAGGTTTATGGAAAAGCGTACCGTTTCGTCTGCTCAGAAGGAAATGAGGCTGTGCTGTGTGTGTGTTATCGCCCTGTTCAGGAAGAGTAAAACACAGAACCACAATGATCTCCTCATTATCATCAGTCGCCCTGTTAAGAGACCAATCCAGATTTCTCACCTTCATTAAAAATTAAAGTGGACTGAATGATTTTAAGTCAGGGTTCAGTTTATCTTATAATAATAATAATAATAATAATAATAATAATAATAATAATAATGCCGGTCTCTGTGCTCTGATGATATTGTGAGTAAAGTTGACTGTTGGGTCTGTTGTGGTCACTGTAAACGACAGGGGAGTTGACATTGGGAAGAAAAGAACAGACTTGGAAGACGACATCATGTAACTTTTACATGAAAATGAAGTATATAAAAACCATCAAAAACCTCAAATGTCAGTAACAAGCTGAGCAGAACAAGAAACATTTCAGGTTTAAAAAAAAAACTGCATTAAACACAGGGATTTAAAGTCAGCCACTCTTTTTTTTTTTTTTAAACATTGCACCTATTTTTAAAGAGGCCAAAACACTTCATTACCCTAAAACTCCTTCTGCAAGTGCTTTAAGAAGAAGAATGAAATGATTATCTATCACTCAATAAAATAAGGACATGGATTCTGGCATTACATTCATACACATTTGGGTTGTTTTTTGTTTGTTTGTTTGTTTTTTTCTAAAAAAAAAAAAGGCGGCACATTTTAAAATGATGCATGCACGCGACGGGGCAGAGAAAATATTATTAAATAATCCGCATGGAGAAGCATAAGAAATGTGAAGTGGAGAGAAAAGTCCATGTTGTTACAGAATGTAGTGTTAAGTGGCTGGATGCCATTTCAGTTATTAGAATTTAAAAGCATGACTTGGTTGCACCGGACTGAGAACAACGCTAAAAGTGTTAAGTGTTTAAAAAAAAAAACAAAGGAGCTTTGGGAGAAGAAAAAAATAGGAGAGAGATTGTGCCTTAAAACTAAAGTTCAAAAAACAATTTGAAGGAGCTTTCCTTGCGCATGTTTCTATACTGTGTCTCAATGTCAAACGCTCGCAAATAAAAATAATAAAAAGCACAGGAATTCATATATTTACATAATCCTCTGGCATGTACAGAACAATCTATAAAATCCATTTCATGAAATGCTGAAGATTAGCTTTTGCTAACACTGATTCATCACAGTTAGAATCTGTTGGGTTTTGTTAACGGAAACCCTGAAGCAGGATGGAGGAGACTATGCAGACTGGAGGAAAAAGAAAAAGGTCTAAAAAAATAAAGCTTTGTTAATTCTCTGTGTTGTTTCTTCTTTTGGTTCTACCTACAGCCGGATACAGAGGGAGCTGCTGATGAAGGAATGGGTGGAACAGCTGAAGCGCTATGTACAGGAGTGATGGAGGTGAGTCAGTCCTGATGGCTGGACAGAATGGGCTGCCTGCAGATGGGGCACGTGTTGTTCTCTGAGAGCCAGCGGTCGATGCAGTGGATGTGGAACTCGTGTGCACAGGGGAGGCTGCGAAGCTTGTTGCCCTGCGCGTATTCGTTGATGCACACGCTGCAGGCGCGTCCCTGCTCGCCCTCCAGGCTAGCCTGGCCATAGGTGCGTGTGGCCAGATTGTCGATTTGCTCTTTGGTGAGACCGCGCGGGTGCTCGTTATCCTCCTCGTCGTTCAGCAGGAAAAAGTGCGCCAGCCGCAGGATGGGCAAGGTGCCATTCTCAACCAGGTTATTTGTGTCCCGCCCGGTGCTTCCCACCCTCGCCTGGCCAGCCTCACCCACTACTCCACTCTCTCGTCCCGACTCTGTTACAGCATTTCCTGTTGTGGCTTCACCACCCTGCGCACGCTGTGTCAGAGCTGCAGCACTGACGCCCACGTTCTGTCCGGGTGTGGAGCCTTCTGGGTCGGCCTCTGTCTCCATTAAAGAACTGAGCTCTCCGAAGCCTGTCATGATCTGCCGCAGGATGGAGCGCAGCGCCGTGGAACTCGGTTCACCCAATCCTGTCTCAGAGATGCGGCGCAGTGGAATGCGGATAGTGCTTACGTATGTGCGGATGCCGGCACGTTCCGAGCGTGAGATGGTCCGTCTGAAACCTCCGCTGTCGCTCTCAAAGGTAACCGTGTTTTCAGCGGCACGGGCACGAGACCGTGTTCGGCTGGCAATGCTATCCCGGTCTCGATTCTCACCTGGCCGGATTCGGCGCACCTGCAAATCCAACATGATAGTCGGGTGCCGGCGAACGCTGCCTGCTGCACCTGACACAGGCGTCTCACCTTCCTCGGTGCCCATTTCAGGGGCAGATTCTACGGGTGCAGTTGCCTCAGCAGGAATTTCCACTATCTCCACAGCAGCAGCAGCAGCAGTGCTTCCAGTGGACTCTACAGCAGGAGCACTGTTGCTGGGGGTTGGGCTAGAGCTTCGGGTGGAGTTTCTATCCAGAGGTGAGCGGCTACGTCGTGAAGACCGGGACAGAGCTATCCGGCGGACCCGGCCACGTGAACGAGTTCTGCGTGCCTCACGGCTAGCTGCCGCCCCCGGCGCACTGGCCTGAGACACAGCTACTGGACAGTCTGGAGCATCGTTAGCTACCTGCACCTCCTCGTTACTAAGTGAAGGAAGCTGCGCCTGTACTTGTCCCTGCACACTGTGAGTGCTATCCTGCTCTTGAGGCAAGGATGTGGGTGTGGCCTGTGAAGAAGGGGGAGGAGGGAGAGGAGGAGGCGGAGGAGCAGGAGGAAGTGGTGCTGGCTGAGGCAAAGCAAGGTTCCTCCTCAAACTCGTATACGGTGCCTGCGAGATCAGAGGTGAGGTTATGGGTGGGGTAGTGCTACTGCGAGTGCGCCGTGCCTGAGCCCGCCGCCCCAGAGTTGGCCTGGTTGTAGAATAAGGGGTGGGGTGCTGAGTGGAATATGGTGCAGGCCTTGAGGGAGTGCGTATAGATGCAGAGGCCCGCTGTGAAACAGGAAGCTCAACGGGTTCAGAAGCATCACTGTGCTCCCCCGGCTCGGGCTGCTCGTGATTGATGTTGATTTCCAGGCTGAAGCGAAACTCGCCACTGTTCGGGTTTGTGCGGCTGACAGCACGCCACGTCTGGTTGCCGCTCTGGCCACTGCGGGTGGCATTGCCTGTACGTCGAAATGTGTTCAGCCACTCCAGCAGAGAGTCTCCGTTAGTGCTCTCGGCACCCGGCTCAGCAGCAGCTGCAACACAAACAAAGTCGTCTCTTCAGGGTTGATATTTTCATTTTTTTATTAAGAAAAAAAATAAAAAGCTAAATCTGATCTTTCAGGATCTCCCTTACTGCTACTCAGTGGTAGCTGAGCACACAACTATAAGCTAAACTGAACCAAAAACCCACTGCTATTACCAATTTATTATTACACAAACTCACCGCTGCTTCCCTCCTGGCCAGCCTCACTGTTTTGTGGGCGTGATTCAGGGCGAGGCTGCGAGGACACCCGCTCCTTTGCTCCATCCAGGCGCTGTCTCAACTCCTCAGCTGTGATTTCACCTACACACACAGAACACAACAAAAGTCATCAGCAATTTAACAAACATACCATCAGTGTTTTGGGATTACCAATACGATGCTGCTGAATGAGGACCCTGTTGTGTGTGTGTGTGTGTGTGTGTGTGTGTGTGTGTGTGTGTGTGTGTGTGTGTGTGAGAGAGAGAGAGAGAGTGTGTGTGTGTGTGTGTGTAAAATCACCCGGCGTGCCCAGCAGGTTGCTGTCTCTCATGAGCCGATACTCCTCCTCGCTCAGCTCATTGATGAAGTGGTAGTACGCCTCCTCCCGCCGAAGACGCTCGGCCTGACGGCGACGTTCGTCTCGCCCGCCGGGAGGGTCCATCACCACGGAAACCACTGTTAGCCATGAGCCCACACATAAAAGGGTAAACTGTTAGTGCAATGACATAACCACCACATTGTCATGCAAATGTTTGTGTACCCTTTACGTATGAACATCAACGTCAGGTCTCACAGTTATTTAATGATCAGCAGAACAAATAGAGAAAAATAAACTATAACATTATTCCTTATACAAAGACAAAGCATTTGGTTGTAGAACCAGGATCACTGATCACTGTTATTTGTTCCACCCGCACCCAACTTTCACCTTTTAATACGTTCTTGGTGATATTTAATAAAGATGAGTTAATCCATCCATAACTATTTCCTATGTGTATATTTCCCAACTCTCAATCAATCAATCAATCAATCAATCAATCAATTCCAAAGTAGAATTATGCAAAAAAACACTTGTCTTATTCAGTGACTAAACACTATCACGATTAAAACTTAATTGTACTATTATGCTATATGTCTTCAGTAAATCGTAAACAAATGACCATGACGATGCAATGAATATGCAAATGAATCTATGACATCACCATAGCGTGCTAGCTACTTTCCCCTGAGGACAGTTGCCGTTATAATGAACTGAATAAAGACTAACACGGCGATCCGTCAGCCTTTATGCTTAGTACAAACTCTTTGTGACAGTAGATTTGTGAGACAAACATATATCTGCATATGACACGTTTTGGTGCACAAGTGCTACGTGCTACAAGGTCCACGGGATGCAACAAGAGCGTGACGTGAACGCTACAGATTTATAACACCTAAAAATACAGGGTTATATTTTGCCCAGACAACAATCCCCATCAGTGACACAACGTTACACCCATCATTAGAGAGAAGCTCTGCCTCAAAATGTACGCCAAAATATGGTGGTGATCCCTAAAGCTTTAATCCGAGGTTCATACGGCTTTGCAGTGGGATCCAGTCAATAACAACAACAATGGATACACCCAAATAAACAACAAGCATCACTTCTTTAATCAACATTACTGTTAAGGGATAAAATCAACTGTTAGAACAGGCCACGGTGAAGAATGCAAAGCTAGCGGAGCTCTAAACTGACGGCTTCAAAGCATTTAACCAATCGCAGAGCAAGTCAGAATGACCGGCACATCGACTGCCCAATCAACGCCAGCCAAGGGCGGGGCATGATTAAGAAAACGTCGGGCACTGTGTAAGCTAGCACTGAAACCGAGACACAATGAAGAAGCGCTATATTCCCCTAAACCGTTGTCAGATTCACAGTATAAACCCAGCAACTAAACGTCAATACGCTAATACGTCTAAAAAGATAAAAACAGGGAAAAACGAGCTGTCATTTTGTACGCGAGTTTGTTGGTGTCGAGAAGACATCCACTAAGCTAACAGCTAGCTAACGAAAAATAGCCGTTTGACAATTGTTTAGCCGACACACGAAAAATGACCGTTAGTGAATAAACCCAACAAAACATAGCAATAGCATGGAAGCTATGAATACTCAGAACGAGCTGCGATGACACAGCCAAAATACGCGTATTTTCACTACCTGAAACAGCAGCTATAATATGGACGAGTCCTCTTTCCTCTTCGCACTGATTACAAATGTAGCCTAGATGCGTTATCTTTTTCTCCTACCCGTTTTACAACAAATCCTCCCTCCTCCAGTCTGATTGGATAAACGCGCTGATAGTCCGCCTCCTTTGCTTGGATTGGATCATATGTAGTGTCAACGGTCCAATCGGTTACATGTTTAAGGGAAATAATCCACTAACCAATCCTAGCTGAGAAGGCGGGCTTTGTCAGAATACAGGTGGGAAATAAATTCACCTAAGACGGGACCAACAGTGCCACACAAATTTATGACCGAGTGGTTACATCTTCCAGGAAAATATGGTCCTATTTGCAAATTAACCCACGTTGCATATTTTGGTTTACCCACAGTACGTATTTAATTGTGATTTACAATTCCGATTAAGGTTGAATGGTATTAGAAATAGAATGACCAATAATAATGTCTAAACCACTAGTTTAGTAATAAAAAATACACTATTTGAAGTCAATATACATCTTTTTTTTTTTTTTTTTACTCAACATGTCATTTTTTGACGTCTATAACTGGATCGACTGTTTGGTGCCTTTTCAAAGCCTAAGCCTAAAAGACCGTTCCAGCTTTCAAACACAGTGAAGGAAAATATGTACTGTAAATGTTTACAGAAAATAGTAATGTTGTCAGGCTTTTGGAAATGAAATGCAAACTTGATTTCTATTTCTATATATATATATGTTAATAAAAAAAAAAAGAGAGTTAGAGTTAGAAAGAAATCCACGTGGTGCATCACAAAGCCCTGTCCACTCAATTAGCGGCTTTTGCGACGCTTTGCGACAGTGCCGTACGCCGACTCGTAGCTCTCCCCAGTGAGATACCGGCTGGGAAGCGCATTTGCAGGGAAAAATTAACGAAGTCGGAGCTGAAACGTAAAAACACCGAGTTATTTCTGCGTACAAATACTCGTTAATTTATCGTCTACAAATTGCAAAGGGTAAATGTGGGAATTTAAGCAGGATTAGCAGCGACGCGAGGAGGGAAGGGGCTTGGTGTAAAAGTTGCCTCCCTGTTAGCGGCGCATTAAAGGGAAGAAAGACAACAAAAGCTGCGGTGAAAATGGACTATGATTTCAAAGTGAAGCTGACCGGAGAGAGGGAACGTGTAGAGGACCTGTTCGAGTATGAGGGGTGTAAAGTGGGCCGGGGGACGTACGGACATGTTTACAAGGCGAAGAGAAAAGACGGGTGAGTTTCACGGCGAGGCCTTGGTGCATGTTTGCTTTCTGTAAAGTCATCGACGCATCCTGCTTCATCTGCTGCTCCTCCAACACCGCCGGCTTCCTTACACATAGCTGTGACTCTGTACCCGGGATTGACCCGTGTCATTACCGGGTTTATTTACCCTGACATCTTAATAACACCCGGTCTGTCCTGTGAACGTCACACACCGGCTTCATATCTGATGAAATGATCTTCAGTGGGATTTATAGACTATTATCATTTATCTCTAATACCGTGAAGTACATTTAGTTTAATTTAATCTGGTTTGACTGCTAGTTTATGTATATTCGGGGTGACACACAAAAACATCTGTATATGTATTCAGGTGGGTTGCCACTACCTCTCTAAAGGTGTTACATTTACATTTACATGTCCAGCATTTAGCAGACACCTTTATATTTTTAATCTCATTTTTATACACCTGAGCAATTGAAGGTGAAGGGCCTTGCTCAGGGGCCCAGCAGTGACAGCTTGGTGGATGTGAGTATCGAACACATAACCTTCTGATTGGTAGAACACCTTAACCACTAGGCTACCACATCCCATAGTTTTTTTTTATATATTTGCACGGTGTGTAGCGTGTTATTCTGAACGTAACACAGAGATCACAGCATCTGATCACACAGGTTTAAGGTTGTAGAGTGTCTGAGAGAGAAATTTGTTCTTGTTCTGATTGATGTTAATATAATAGCTGCAAGAAAACATCAGTACCTCTCCAGTAGCGTAGTGGTTAAGGTGTTGGACTACTGATCGGATGGTTGTGAGGTCAAATCCCAGGTCCATAATGCTGCCACTGCTGGGACCTCGAGCAAAACCCTTAACCCTTAGTTGTATAAAATTAGCTAAAAATGTAAGTCACTCTGGATATGGGTGTCTAAGTGTAAATGTTATCATAAAAACCCAAATCATGTTATGGATATTTAATTTAGACTCAACACTTTCTAGTCCATCCTTCTCTGCCGTAGTGAAGCCAGATGTTTTCTGAACCAAATCTCCTAAAGCCGCTACTTTTCTCCTGGAGAAACAAGAAAAAAACATTGCGATAATTTTAATAAACAAACCTAAAATTAAAACATTCTCTTTAAAAGAAAATAGAAGAAAAGCATCTGGTACGTCATGAGCAGATTGAAGAAACCACATGCCCAGAAACCAGCTGTGTTTTATTCTAAAATCGGATAAATACACAGCCGCTTTTCCTGTCTCCTACTTTATAAGGGCTTGGTTTTTTCTCTCGAAAACATAAAACTGTGTGAACAGGATGTTCAGCCCGCTAGTTGGCGTGCGAGTTGTGGTGCAAGATAACAGTTTGTGTATTTATTACACCGTGGGAGTGTTTCAGCTGAAACTTTGCCGGTGATGATTGTCATCGTTGCAGGGTCACAGCGTCAGCTGAGACGCCACCACTAGGGGACACCACTACAGTGCTTCAGTGGAATTTTGTCTACCTACTGCATCATCCCTGCATCATGCCCAAAGGACAGACAATGTTTTAATGCAGATGTGTAGAAACAAAGCTCCGGGCTGCAGTTGCTTCAACAGAGCTCTCCTGGCCCATGCATGAGGACATTTGGCATGGATGCGCATCATGTCGTCCAGCGCTGCCTCATTAAAGTCCAGACAGCCTGGCGGCCGGACCCTCGTTAAGCCTCTTAAGTGTTTAAAGATGGTTTTGTTCGGTTGCTGCTTTATAACTCCAGCTGATTTGTTCTGCAGCAACTGAACTGGACTTTACAGTTTCATTGCTTCACGACGGTCTTCTGTAAACAGCAGAACTTTACATTAAGCTGGAAAGGATGGGATTAGGGTGTCAATATGTCTTCTCATCAGTCTTCTCATCCTTATGTCTCTCTGTATCCTCTGTCCCTGCCCTAACCTCTCTCCCTCTCTCCCTCTACCTCCCTCTCTCCCTCTACCCCTCCCCCCCTCTCTCTCTCTGTGTACCTCCCTCTCTCGCTCTCTCGCTCTCTACCTCTACTCTCTCTACCTCTACTCTCTCTCTCCCTCTACCCCTCTCTCTCTCTCTCCCTCCCTCTCTACCTCTACCTCCCTCTACTCTCTCTCTCACTCTACCTCTCTCTCTCTCTCTCCCTCTCTCTAGCTCTACCTCCCTCTCTCTCTCTAGCTCTACCTCCCTCTCTCTCTACCTCTTCCTCCCTCTCTCTCTCTACCGCTACCTCCCTCTCTCTCCCTACCTCTACTTCCCTCTCTCTCTCTGTCTACCTCCCTCTCTCTCTCTACCTCTCTCTCTCTCTCTCTCTCTCTCTCTCTCTCTCTCTCTCTCTCTCTCTCTCTCTCTCTCTCTACCTCTACTCTCTCCCTCTCCCCCCCTCTCTCTCTACCTCTACACTCTCTCTCCCTCTCTTTCTCCCTCTCTCCCTCTACCTCTACTCTCTCTCTCTCGCTCTCAAACACACCCCCACCTCTGCGCTCTCTCTCATTCTCTCTTTCCCAAAGTGCAGCGAACCAGGGTCTGTACCACTGCCCCAAATGTGCCAGATATAAATAAACAATAAATTAAAAGTCATTGTTAGCTTAGCAAATGTATTTAAAATGCTAATTCTGTAATGTGGAACAGAATTAGAAAGCAGTCTGACTGCATGTTTGCAGTTTTACTATCTTTCTGTATCTCTATAAACCACTTTACTCAAACATCTGTCACACACAAAAAAAATAAAGTTGTCTTCCAGGAGTTTGAGAACAAAAAAAAAAAAATCCAAAGTCTCGAGTGTTTAAGATCTCAGGAACTGTTCTAAAGATGCTGTGAAGATTTGCTTCATTTCCTGTTAAGTCTTGTTCTCCATGTGAACAGTGGTGTCTAATCAGCCGATCACACACTCGGTTTGTTTCACACCTGACATGACTGAAGCAGTGAGATTTAACCGTGTGTCGTGTCTTCGCTTGCAGGAAGGATGATAAAGAGTACGCTCTGAAGCAGATCGAGGGCACAGGAATCTCCATGTCTGCATGCAGAGAGATAGCGGTGAGTTTTAGTCCGTGCAGATGTTCATTTCAGGTGCAGATGGATGGTGTGGGGTGGTGTATTAAAACAATAATTCAGCTGACTTTTGACAGATTACTGGAAGAGATTGTGTTTAAGAGGCGGGGTTTGTAGTAACATGGGGAGGGGCTTAAAATTATTGGGGTTAGTCACTAAGACGCTAATGTTAAAACTAAACAGTGCTGAAAACAGTGTGTGCGTGCGTGCGTGCGTGCGTGTGTGCGTGCGTGTGTGTGTGTGTGTGTGTGCAGCTGCTACGAGAGCTGAAGCACCCCAACGTGATCTCACTGCAGAAAGTTTTCCTGTCACATGCAGACCGCAAAGTGTGGCTTCTTTTTGACTACGCAGAGCATGACCTCTGGGTAAAGTTCACACACACACACACACACACACACACACACACACACACACACACACACACACACACAAATAGATGATAGCATGTTTCCATGGTGCAGCTAGCTCAGTAGCAACCCTAAACCCGTGTGTGTGTGTGTGTGTGTGTGTGTGTGTGTGTGTAGCACATCATTAAGTTCCACAGAGCCTCCAAGGCCAATAAGAAACCTTTGCAGCTGCCACGTGGGATGGTGAAGTCTCTCCTCTACCAGATCCTGGACGGCATTCATTATCTGCACGCCAACTGGGTCCTTCACAGAGACCTGGTGAGTGTGTTAGCGTGTGTGTAAACTTGTGTGTAAACCTTTGCACGTCAGTAAAGGTCACGTTGTCATGGCTAAAGCATGCTACATTTAAATAATGCATATAAATACAAGTAAATACGTGCATATATACTTGTGTGTGTTAGTGTGTGTGAGCATGTGTGTGTGTGTGCATGAGCTAGGAGAGAGTGTGTGTGTGAGTGTGTGTGTGTATGAGCTAGGAGAGAGAGAGAGTGTGTGTGAGCGTGTGTGTGAGTGAGGTAGGAGAGAGTGAGTGAGAGTGTGTGTGTGTGTGTGTGTGTGTGTGTGTGTGTGTTGGCATGCAGACTTTCCTGCTGTTATCTCCCTCAAGCACTTTAGTCTGCCAGTTTCTACAATCTTGTTATGAAATGTTTTGATGGAATTGATGATTCAGAGCTGGAAAGCTGTCAGAAGGTGAAAGAATGTTAAACTCATCTGTGTCTCAGCTGCTGCGTGATTAACAGGAACACGGAGACAGAGCGCAGTTCGAGTAGAAACGCTACAAGATGACGTGTGCAGTTAAACCGCATGGATTAAAACCTTGTAATGTTAATGTATAGTCAATGCTGTAAAGTGTGACATCACAGACTATACAGTAATTCGGTAAAAATCCTTTTTATATTTTTATATATTTATTTTTTTTAAATAAATGTAACTCTGACCACCAGCTTTTTCGAGTCGAGAGACGTGAAAAGAAAATGACGTTCATTTATTTTGTTGAAAATTTTTAAACAAATCACCGTCACTTTCTTTTCTCCTGCGATGCTGAAAGACTCATTTTGCCTTCAGGATTCTTTAGGACACTGTTTAAATCACATAGAAGCCAGTTCTATTTTCTTTAAAAAAAACAAACAAATAAAACAAAAAAAAAAGGCATGTAATTAGGTTTCTGATGCTGTGCAAGCCATTAGTTATCTGTCTGTTGCTTTAAACCTTTAATTAGTAGAAAAGTTCCTGATAATCTTCCCAAGCACCAAGTTTGCATCATCACCATCGTTCATTCACACAGTCCAGGAAATATGTGCTCAGAATAAAGATCACTCGTTTTTAAAGCTTAACAGTTAAATAAATCGATCTGATGATGTCATCGGCAATGAAGCGTGAACTTATTCCCCTTGTATGACTTTATGCCCAAACGAGCAGCGTGAAAGAAACTAACCGGAACAATACAGATATTTCATCACCACAGGAAGTGACGTTTTCATTTAATCTTATACCAAGCACAAAATACTCACAGCCTCATGTAGGTCTGGTCACGTGACCTTTAGGTCTCCAAACGCAGGTAATGAAACGAAACGCAAATGAAACATTCAGGAAACACACCAGTGTATAACGTGAGCGGTGAAGGAGAGCGTATACGATGATGAGGCAGTGTGGAGTGGGTTT
The DNA here is from genome assembly GCF_022655615.1 of Tachysurus fulvidraco. Lineage (NCBI taxonomy): Eukaryota > Metazoa > Chordata > Actinopteri > Siluriformes > Bagridae > Tachysurus > Tachysurus fulvidraco. The sequence continues at coordinate 15,215,740 of NC_062542.1, read as the reverse complement.
TGTGTGCTTGTGTGTTCTTATCTTTCTTTCATCCTGTCTAGAAACCTGCAAATATCTTAGTTATGGGTGAGGGGCCAGAGAGGGGCCGCGTCAAAATAGGTATGACCTCACACACTGTCTTGTTCCATGCTGTGTGTAATGAATAAAACACTTAAGGGAGTGCTGTTATAGTCAAATTCTCAGTGATGGGGCTTTCCTGCTACAGCCCTGAAATTTTCATTTGACTTGGGTGTAAAAAGTGAATTTCTTCATGAACGATTTGTTGCTGTAGATACGATAACCTGTTAGAATGAAATTCAGCCCGAATCCGCTGGTATTGACATTTTCCGACCAATCAGATTCGAGCATTCAAGAGCTATATACTTTTAATGTTATATAGGTGTAATGATAATGTAATAAAATATTTTAATTTCTGAGTGGCTTTGTAGTGATTGTGTGTGTGTGTGTGTGTGTGTGTGTGTGTGTGTGTGTGTGTGTAGCGGATATGGGCTTTGCTCGCCTCTTTAATTCACCACTGAAGCCTTTAGCTGATCTGGACCCTGTAGTGGTCACTTTTTGGTACCGAGCACCGGAGCTGCTGCTGGGGGCCAGACATTACACCAAAGCCATCGGTGAGATGTGTGTGTGTGTCTGTGTGAACCACGTACATGTCGTTTTTATCGAAGCAATTCATTTCTATTCACCTGCTCGTTTTCATCGCTCGTTGACTTTCACTCTTTTCCAGATATCTGGGCGATCGGCTGCATCTTCGCAGAGCTTTTGACCTCGGAGCCGATATTCCACTGTAGGCAGGAGGATATTAAGACCAGTAACCCGTACCATCACGACCAGCTGGACCGCATCTTCAACGTCATGGGCTTCCCTGCAGGTAACCTGAAGCACAGCGTTAGTTTTTATAGCGGCAGGTAAATTCTGTACAGATTCTTCCTTTATCAGATTCTTCCTGCCTCAATCGTAACCTTGTAACAGTCCGTGTGTTCAGAATCAGGAGATTATGTTAACACTCTCCAGTTAGAAAGTCCATCCATTTATTCATCCATTTTTTTTGTAGCACTTATTCGGTGCAGGGTCACGGAGAACCTGGGCCTGTATGTATAAAGATTCTCAAAAAGCTCTTAATTTAGCTTCAAAATGTCTAACTAGGAATCTATCTAGGAAAATACAACACTTTTTATCTTAGGGAGGAGGCGGGGCTTAACCTGTTACTGGGTATGACACGTTCTTTTCAAGACTGTGATTGGTTGTCTAATAAAAAAATGTCCCTTAAAAAAAAAAAAAGGCTTCTTTTTTCTCCAAATTTGTTTTTAGATAAAGACTGGGAGGACATTAAGAAGATGCCAGAACACTCCACACTGATGAAAGACTTCAGAAGGAACACGTGAGTCTGTGCCTTCATCAGGTTTGTGTAGGGTTTCCACGGAGGAGAACGCTGACTGTTTCTTTTCTTCTTGCAGATACACTAACTGCAGCCTTATCAAATACATGGAAAAGCATAAAGTCAAACCTGACAGTAAAGCATTCCACTTGGTGGGTTTTGAGTGTGATGCAATGAAAAATGTTCATCACTGAACTGCTCCAAATCTGCTCGAATCCATTATCATCTTAAACCAATTACAAAAAAGTCTAAAGTTGAGAACTTGCTCGTCATTGATATGAATGTCTTCTCTGTCTCAGCTACAAAAGCTGCTTACTATGGACCCGATCCGCAGGATCACATCCGAACAGGCCATGCAGGACCCGTACTTCCTGGAGGAGCCTCTTCCAACCTCCGAGTGAGTGATGCAGCTCTTTTACCACTCAAACCTGGATTTTTTGTCTGGAACTGCAGTGCAGCGGTTCTTTTAAAGCTGAGTGTAATTAAAGGTGTTCTCCCCCAAACCCCCCCCCCTCCCCCCCTCCAGTGTCTTTGCCGGCTGCCAGATCCCGTACCCCAAGCGAGAGTTCCTGACTGAGGAGGAACCTGAGGACAAGGCAGAAAAGGTGAAGATATTTGAATATATTCAAAAAATATTTACATTTTATTTGGAAATCCAACAAAAGCTTCTGCAGTAATGCCTGTAGTTCTGTCATGGTTTCATGAAGTATGCTGAAAAGTTCTTGTTCACAAATGACTACACCAGGGGATCTGAACTTCCTCGAAATTGAAGTTAACATAGTACACGTCTAAGTGCTCGGTGCTCTCACGTGTGACCATGCACGCACTCTTCAGCGCCCTTTTTGACCACGCTCGCTGATACCACCGTTTATACACCATGGGATGTGTCTATTTTATCGAGTCAGACGTTTTCAGTATCTGTGTCTTCGTTTCCAAACTGCAGAAAAACCAGCAGCAACAAGGGAACAACCACACCAATGGGGCGGGGCACACAGGTAACCCTGACAACAGCCATGCACAAGGCCCGCCTCTCAAAAAAGTGAGAGTGGTTCCACCCACCACTACCTCAAGCGGCCTGATCATGACCTCAGACTACCAGGTAACAGACACACATGCATACAACAGACAATACACAAAACACACAAGTTTGTAGAGCTGCACAGAGTTTTTTCATTTAAACTTTTGACATCCATCAGAAAATATATTTGCGTGTGGCGTTGGTTTGTCTGCGTGATGTTTCTGATTGGTTGTCTCTGCTACAGCGTTCAAATCCACATGCTGCCTACCAGAACCCAGGACCAAGCACATCACTGCCCCAGAACAGCATGGGATACTCCTCTACCTCCCAGCAGCCTCCACAATACTCACACCAGACCCACCGCTACTGAGCCCATGCTGATCCCACCAGGCGCCCGACAGAGAAGAACTTACTAACACGGGACGTGGGTGTAGCCATGGGTTGACACTCTGGCCACTCATACTCCCTACTGGGCGCTTGCCATGTAACGTCACCATAGAGACACCGCCAAGACACAAACTAACATAAAGCCGTATCCCATCACCGTGACAACGGAGAATTTGTGTGGAAATGCATGGATATGAAAGGCGGAGGATGAATACATGTCTGTGCCATGGGTCATCTGTCCGATTCTTCGCTCTGACCTTTCACAAAGTCATTAATAATCATAAAAGCTAAAGAGCAAAAAAAAAAGTGGTACTGAAAGCTGCGCTTAATGTGAGGGGTTTCTCTAATCAGCAAACTCCCAGCATCTCCAGGACTAAAGCTGCTAATTAATTGACTGCCAGCCTTGACCGAAAATAACACGCACTTGCACGAATGCGCGCGCACACAAACACACACACACACACACACACACACACACACACACACACACACACACACACTTAATCACAGGTCATTGCTGAAGGTGTATTCTCTGTGTTGGAGCTGCTGAGTGGAGTCTGACAAGTGCATCTATTGCCCCCTGCTGGACAATGGCATTAATGGCCACTGGGAAGGGAGAGATGGAGAATAAAAACAGAAACTTGACTTTAGTAGTTCTAATTTAATGTTTTTGGTTTTGTTTTCACGTTAGGAAAGGAGAGAGGCTTCAGTTTTTTGCTGTGACAGCCACAAGTCTGTGTCATGGGTCAGTCTGATTAGAGTCAGACTCGCAAGATCAGATTGACGATGCGTTGTACTGTATTGTAATTAAATATTTTACATGAAGCAAGTATCCTGATAATAAAGTCAGAAATGTTTCAAATGTGATGTCTCACTGTTCTGTGTGTGTGTATGTGGATAGGTGGGTGTGTTGGTGGTGGGTTAGAATTGAGTGTGTGTGGTGTTGGGGGGTAGAATTTTGTGTGTGTGTGGTGTTGGGGGGTTAGAATTTAGTGTGTGGGTGGTGTTGGGGGGTAGAATTTAGTGTGTGGGTGGTGTTGGGGTGTAGAATTTAGTGTGTGGGTGATGTTGGGGGGTAGAATTTAGTGTGTGGGTGGTGTTGGGGGGTTAGAATTTAGTGTGTGGGTCTGTTTTTATACTTTGGTTGAAAACTCAACCCCTCACAAGCATAGTAATATCCTTGTAATGCTAGCTTCAGATTCTCAATAATAAATAAACCCCAATTCTATAGATTTTACCCAATTGACACAAAATGAATATATAACGTATAGAGTTAAAAAATTTATGATTTTGCAACAAACCTTTTTTTGTAAACACTTTTGCATTGAGTGTCTTCACTGTTTTAGAATAAATAAATGTCTTATAAATGAATAAGCTCATTTGTAATATGACAACCAGTCTGTGAACATGTACTGGTTTAAGGCTGTTTACTGGTTTAGTGCCATGTTTTAACTGTAGGGATATTTATCATCACCCTGACCCATAAATCCATCCATACCACACCTTTTGAGCTTAAACTATGGCTTGTTCACAGAAATCCATTTCTAAATCGGGTTTTTATTTTCTATCCCTGGATAATTTTGTTATTAAAAGCTTTCAGCACACGTAATGTGTCTGGGAATCACACAAAATTCCATTAAGATCCCTTCAACTCTATTAAACTCTACACCCTCTCAGTAGAGCCCCTAAGCCCCGCCTTCATCCGGCCTCTGTTTAAGCGTCAGTCAGCACTTTTTCTATCAAGTGATTGGTGCGGCACAACAAACGATACCTGCTCTCGCTGTGTGATTGGCTGTGCGCTGTGCGAAGCCCCGCCTTCTGAGCAGATTGTTTGGAGCGGTCACAGGGGCTGATGGTGGACAGAGCAGGATGGCAGCCGGACTGAGGGTCATGTGTGAGATCTGAAGTGTTCGGAAATACAATTTAGGTGAGCGACACGTTGCATTACATCATCTGTAAACAAACATATTATGTGTTAATAAGGTTTGATCCTTTCGTTTAGAAAAAATCTCTCACTTTTATGAGTGTTTCAGTTGAATTTGCGTGCGTTTGTGTGGTGTGATGTTTATATATGTAAATATTTTACTGATGTGCTTTTTATTCATCTAAAGAAATGATGAGGGAAGTTTCTTCATCAAAAGAGAGAAAGAAATGCTTTCTGTAGTAGTAAATGTTCCATTGGTTCATAGAGAAAGGGACAATTAATTAGTCAGGGACATTGTGCTTCTGCCTTATTTATCTATCTATTTATTTATCTATCTCTTTATCTATTTATCTATGTATTTATTCATTCATTTATTTGTTTGTTTGTTTATCTGTTTGTTTGTTTGTTTGTTTGTTTGTTTGTTTATTTAATTGTTTACATTTATTAACCAGGATTATTATGTTGGCTTTGTAGAAGCCAACATTCTGATTTCCGTTATAAGCTTATTATTATTATTATTATTATTATTATTATTATTATTATTATTATTATTGCTATTATATTTTCAATAAAAATATTTACCCATACAGTAAAAAGTCATCTATATTTATATACAAACTGTTTTAATAGGGAAGTTGTAGTTTTTACACACAAGACCACAACACAAAACACATTATTAGATTCAAATCTGTATGCAAAACTATATTTTACTTTTTTCCACCCAGATACCATGAAGGATGTAAACTTTTACATGTCTGCAAAGGTCACGTAGTCATGGCTACAGCAAATCCAAGCACGAGACAGTAGTAAATAATGCATATAAATACAAGTAAATACATACACACACACATACATATATAATGCTACAGTAGTAAATAATGCATATAAATACAAGTAAATACATACACACACACACATACACACACATACATATATAATGCTACAGTAGTAAATAATGCATATAAGTACAAGTAAATACATACATACATACACATATAAAAAATATACTTATGTTTGTGTATCACACAACATACACACAGATGTATATATAATATACGTGTGTGTGTGTGTGTGTGTGTGTGTGTGTGTGTGTGTGTGTGTGTGTGTGTGTGTGTGTGTGTGTGTGTGCTGTACACGTTGGGAGTATTTTGGATGTAATTTGCAAATTAAACTTTCTCTCCTTTTTCATCTGCTTAAACAGGAGTACAAACTAATGTCTATTTTATATTAAAGCTTGTTTGGTATGTAATCTTGATGCAGCCTTTATTTATATTTGTTTGTTTGTTTGTTTAAAATATATACCTTGCACATTTCATATCTTTCTTAACATTGTAATGCACATCACACATCCCAGCTCCTTACACAAACATCGTCACTACATAGAATATAAATGAAGTAATAGCTATGTAGTGCATTAAGTGTAGCCTACAGCAGTGAGCTGTTTGGGATTGGCCCATTTCAGGGTGGCAGATGGGGGCTGTTGTGTTGGGATGAATCTCAGCTTGTGACCACGGTTGATTAGGTTTAGTCATCGTATCTGCATCGCTGATGACATAAAGCTGTTATATGTTCCATGTCACGTGACACTCAAGTGTGCTTTTCCACAGGATTTTGTGTCTGAGGATGTTTGGAGGAGAATTTGTGCTCAGGAGAAAGAGGAAGGGGGTCTCAACAGGGGGTGAAAGCAGGAGTGTTTTGCTTTTATTTTGGAGCAGAGCGGGGTGTTAAAGGAGGTTGGGGGAGGGAGACGAGTCACATGCATGGGAGAGCCTGTGTGTTGCCGTGTGAACGGAGCGCTTATTGTCCCAGCAACCTTTCAGAGTGGCTTCCCTGAGGTCCGAGCTTCTCCTCATAACCCTCCCCCATCTCTGTGTCTTTCTCACACACACACACACACACACACACACACACACACACACACACACACACACACACACACACACACACACACACTTTTGAATCATTTTAAAATGATTCAATTCTAAATAATTCAATTCTAAATATTTGTAATTGACTTGAATGAACTTTATATACCTTTTTTCTAGAAGCTCACATTAGTCATGTGTAAAATATTAGTCATGTGTAATATATTAGTCATGACCATTTTATAACCTTAAACCCCAAAATCCAGCCGAAACACGTCATTTTTGTTACCTCCAAACTTTTGGAGGTAGTTTCCTGTTGACTGACGGCCACGGTCCTGTACATGATGTCACATGTAGTAAGAATTTCTGATTCACTGATTTGACCAAAAATTTACTTCAATTTTACTCTCTCTCTCTCTCTCTCTCTCTCTCTCTCTCTCTCTGTCACTGAGTTATTATCTTGAACTGTTGCTCATTGCTCTTGTACTATAGAAATCTAATGTTTTAATATTTTTTCTAATAATAATAGTTTTAATAAAGGAAAGAACAGCACATATTTTTTGTGTCTATTTACAGCTACTTTTAATAATGTGGAACATCCAGAAAGGATATAACTGCAACCAACAGCAATAAGATATTTTTCTTTGTTTGAGCATCAGTTATACGAGTCCCTGTGAGCGAGGAGTTATTATAGAAACGCTAATGATTTACAACGAGTGCATTTAGATAACCTGTGATTTGAATTATAGCTGGAAAAGTTGTCAGAGCTGCTTTTGGAGCAAAACACCTTCGGACCAATCAGATTGGAGAATTTAAGAGCGCGGTGTTATAAATGACAAGGTGGATTTGGCCTGACGCGTGGGGTGTGGCTTGGGTGAAAACCACCGTGCTCAGCCTGGAATCACCTTACTGTATTACGCTGACAGATGCACACACACACACACACACACACACACACACACACACACACACACACACACACACAGTGAAGGCAGTTTTTTGTGTGTCAGCGTCTTTTATTCAAACACAATGCAGCTTGATTCTCCCTCAGGCTGTGTATGTGTGTATCACTGTGATTACGCGTGTATGTGTGTGTATCACTATGAATGTGTGTGCATTTGAGTGTATCTCTGTGTATGCATGTGTTTTTGAATGTATGTGTGTACTGTTAATGATGTAAGACGAGCCTGCGTACTGTATGTGTGCTTGCCGTGCAACCTCGCTGCATTGTTCTGAAGGACAGGAAGTCAGAGATGGGACATACAGAGGAACAGGAAGCTGCAGGCCGGGTGCGGAGATGCCAAACAGGAAGCAGGAAAGTGAACAGATATTATGGCCAAACTCCAAGAAGAAGCTTCCCCACTATCCCTCTGGTCTTCTCCTTCATCTTTTGACTTTCAAATCCACCTCTTTTAGCCAATCACGTGGCAGATGGTCTCTCAGCTGGCCAGATCTCCACAGGGGTTCTGGACGATCCAGTAGCACTAGAAGGAAATGACATGTCAGAGGACAGCTGGAGAGCTTTTGGTAACATGGAGCAGGACTGAGTGATACGACATGGAATATCAATCCTGTCAGATATAACATTTGTATGATTCCCGCCCCTGTTCCTGTAACTCCGCCCCCAGGATTTTTTGCAACTGTTGCAAAAATGGAAAAGGTGTAAATTGTTTAAAATTTTAAAATCTAGACATTAAATTAAACTTTTTTTTGTGTGTCTTTCTCCTAATCCTGAAAAGAGGAAATGATAAATCCGAAGACACATCCGGACTCAAATCCGGTGTGTGTGTGTGTGTGTGTTTTAAACTGTGTGAGCGAACTGTAGGGGTTAAATCTCATTAATGGCCTTATGATTGAGAACTGGTTTAATTTTAGTAAAAACTGGGAGCAGATGGTGGTGTGTTAATCCTCCAAACCCAAGAAACAGCATATTGGATGAAGTGTGGATGAGTCTTGACTCATGTGTGCTGTGTGTGTTTTCCACCAGGCTGAGTGAGGCGAGGTAGAGCCATGCCCCTGTTGAAGAGGAACATCGAGCCCCGGCACCTGTGCCGTGGTGCTCTGCCCGAAGGCGTCGGTAGTGAGCTGGAGTGTGTAATGAACAACACGCTCTCCGCCATCATCCGCCAGCTTAGCAGCCTCAGTGAGTACAAACACGCACACACACATAAACTACAGAAACATGGACGCTTCACATGGATTCTTTCATTTCAAACGAGTATAGGTTCGACACGACACCATTTGCATAAACGCTAATTAAAGCCATCATAATTGAGACCGGGTCACGTTGACGCACCTGACCTTAACATCTTTCTGATTCTCGGTTTGTGTCAGTGGGTATTTTGTTTAGGCCACACCCACTTCACCCACAGATAATCAGTGTTCCAGTCCTGCGTTAATATATCCTACTACATCCGTCTATCCTGCAACTGCACCCTAAAATCTGTTTTTCATCTCACTTCAGCACCCCACCCCACCCCTCTGTGTGTGTGTGTGTGTGTGTGTGTGTGTGTGTGTGTGTGTGTGTGTGTGTGTGTGTGTGTGTGTGTGTTGTATTGTAGATGCCTGTAGAGGGAGTGGAGTAGGGCCTTCAGCAACAGCTGTGTGAGTTAAATATAAATGGATAAGCACAAAAGCCAGTGGGGTGGGGAGGCAAACAGAGACATGGCCTCTGTGAGTGTGTGTGTGTGTGTGTTCCTACTCTAACACACACACACTGAGACAAGGCCACACAAGCTGTCTGTATTAGCGTGTATCAGATACATGGAGTGTGTGTGCGTTGGTGTGGGAATGCATGCAGATAAGTATGTATATAGCGTGTTTGTGTGTGCCGTGTCAGAGGTCAGGGCTATCGAAAGAGCCAGGTCACTGTTTTCCTTCCTGTAAATATTTTCCTAAAAGCATCCTGCAGGTTTTTGTTTGACTTTGCCGTTATAAATAGACCTCATTGTTTGTGCTATCATTCACCGCCATGTATTACTGAATGCAGGCATTACTTCAGCAGCAGGATTACGGCACTCTGTCAGGTTAGCCGTCTCTAACGCAGCACATCGATTCTTCCACCCGCACCACGGTGTAATGCTCGAGGCCACAAAAGTCTGCCGAGTTCAAATCGAGGGTGGGAGATTTTTTTTTTAAAAAAAAGGCAAAAAAAAGGCACTGCACAGAACAGGAAGCTGTGTTTTGTTTTGTTTTTTCAAATAAATCAGTGTTCATTTTCTCTATGGATGTGGAATCTTTGTATAAAAAGGCAGAGTGTGTGTGTGTGTGTGTGTGTGTGTGTGTGTGTGTGTGTGTGTGTGTGTGTGTGTGTGTGTGTGTGTGTGTGATTGTGTGTGTGTGTGTGTGTGTGAGTGATTGTTTGTGTGTGTGTGTGTGTGTGTGTGTGTGTGTGTGTGTGTGTCTGAGATCCCTGTCCCCCTACAGACTCCAAGCTTAATAAAAAACTCCTTTTACATCAACACTAATGATTTAAATTATTTATACATTTATTTATTTTTCAGCTTTACTAAATGAGAAGAGAGGATTAATTTTCCCTCTTAAATCATTTCAGATTAGGAAAATATTCTGAAATGAAATTGTTTATTAAATGACTTTTATAATTTTTTTAATTTACAAATGAAATGACAGCGAAATTATTTTGATTCATTTCAAATTCATTATTAAATTATTATGATGATATTTTTCCACTGAGTTCGAGATCAAGGGTAAATTTTTAGCAGTTTTTTTCCATTCATAATGCGCAATAATGTGTGTAAATGAATATAACCAAAGGGCAGGGAATGAATTTGCGGAAAACTGTTTTAATGTCAATAATAATAGAAAAAAAAGTCTCAGTATCTCGAAATAATGAGAGAATATTCCTTCAAATTATGACTTTTGAACATCTGAGCAGAAATGACAGGAAACAGGAAACGTTTCTGAATCAAATTGCACTTTACTATCATTTGTTGTCTTAGTAAAGAAAGGGTTTTTCTTTCCTGTGCATCTATTCAGCCGTACGCAGTGATGCTGATCCTGTATCGTGAATTATTAGGGTATAAAATTGATCCCAAATGATATTTAACTGAAATAAACTGCATCGCATGTCACAGTGTTTGTTTCTCTTCTCATGCGTCTGCTCCGGTCTGTAGGTAAGCATGCGGAGGACATATTCAGCGAGCTGTTTTATGAAGCCAACGCATTTTATCTGCGAGCGAACTCCCTGCAGGATCGCATCGATCGGCTCGCCGTCAAGGTCACTCAGCTGGACTCCACCGTGGAGGAGGGTAAGGGATTGTGGGAAACCAGACTCCGGGTCAGCATGTGATACATTTCTGTGTTGGATTTGTTCAGATTGAGTTACATAGAGCCGGCGCCTGATAAGAGACTGCAACTCAGAGACAAAAGAAAGCATAAATAGTAACTTTTACCTTAGATTCGTTTTGTCGTTTTGTATTTAGTATTTTGCAGTGAAGAACGCAAGTATCGTTTTGTTTCAAACTATTAAAGCTTGTAGCACTTAAAATGGTCATCATCAGTGATGTTTCAGAGCCAGAGCATGTTGGTATTGTCTACTGAGATCAACATCATCGCACATAACATAGGGCAACATTTATACAAAAAAAAAACAGAATTAAAAAAAAGCAGTGTAAGAACAAACCCGAAATACAGCAACACTTTTAATCCTTATAAGATTATAAGATGATATATATATATATATATATATGATTTCTTGCCGTGTGTGTGTGTGTGTGTGTGTTTGTGTTTGTGCAGTCTCTTTGCAGGACATTAATATGAGGAAGGCTTTTAAGAGCTCCACAGTACAGGACCAGCAGGTGGTGTCCAAGAGCAGCGTCCCAATCCCTGTGAAAGAGATGTATGAGCTGAGTGACCCCCCTCCACCCCTCAACATCCTCTCACGGTACAGGTGTGTATCGCTCTGTGTGTGTGTGTATGTGTGTGTGTGTGTGTGCTCACTGCTAATCATTAGTAATCTTAGTCTCATGCTGCTCTATTGCGCCTCTCATAACTTACATGACACAAACACTGCTCATGTTTCAGGGACGATAATAAGGAAGGGCTGAAATTTTATACGGACCCCTCGTACTTCTTTGACCTGTGGAAGGAGAAAATGCTGCAGGACACGGAGGACAAGAGGAAAGAGAAAAGACGGCAGAAAGTAACCGATGCACACACACATACACACACACACACACACACACACACACATATATATATATACATATATATTTGTTTGTTTGTTTATTTATTTATTTTAACCGATTTTTTCCTTCATAATACTTTATTTGTAGCTACACATAATTTTGTAGCTCATCCACTGCACAAGCTATTTCCAGTTATCACTTACATTATAGTAAAAAGCCGTTCCTCTCACCAACCTCTCTTTTATCACTTGAAGTTAATAAGATAAAAACATAACACAGCTTGTCATGTGGCTGTTATCCGTCCAGTCGTGAAAACTTTATCGAATAATACAAGAGAATATTTCCATAAACGCAAAATAACCTTCAATTAACGTTTACTAGTAGTAAATGTTCAATTCTATTATCCCATGTCTCTCATCCATGTTCTGACGAACGAGCCGTTTCTATAGCGACCGTAATGTATTCATATGAGCGCCTGTGATTTGCGATATATTGTGATAGCGTCTGCTTTTATATAAACCTAAGCTACATCCTTCTGACCAATCAGGTTTGAGAATTCCAAACGTGTGCATGGTGATGATCTGTTTTTACGGAATGCTTGTGAATGCTGCAGGAGCAGAAACGCTGTGTGGACGGAACGCTGCAGAGAGAGGTGAAGAAGGTGCGAAAGGCTCGGAATCGCCGTCAAGAGTGGAACATGATGGCCTTTGATAAGGAACTGAGGCCCGACCTGCGGCACGGGCACACGGTGCACAGAGCAGGATCATCTGAGGGCTCCGTGTCACCAGAAAACAGGTGAAAGGATATAAACAATAAGACAATTCCCCCAGAAATTATCTTTTTTTTGCTTAAACTTAATCACAGAGAGTCAAAACAAAAACAAAGCGAACGCAAACCGGCATGTAACAATTCTTCATGATCAGCCAGGAGGATTTATATATCGATCGAGGTTAAAAATTCACTCTGCCGGGACACAAGAGACTCCATCTGCTCGGTATGGATCACGATGTCTATATATAGCGTCATGATTTTGCAATATTTGAGACGCAACATGAGAAGATTGTGTCGTGACATGCAGTGCACTTTCTCACTGATACAGTGATGCCACTAAGTGATGCTACAGATATCCTTAGTATTTATATTTATACGTTTAAAAATAATTGTAGGTACCTTAGAGAACAACATAGTATTGAAGATACACCACATGGACCTATGGTGAAAGACAGAACTTGTGCCTTGATGGCATAAGTAAAATCTGTGCTCATGTGAATCTATAATGGCACAATGATGCAGTTTATTCTCTCCTTCACTCTGTATATTGTATATCACTCTGTATCTCTCTGTCTCTCTTTCTGTTTCTTTCTCTTTCTGTAGGTCTCATGGCCATGACCACTTGGACCATGGCTATCTGACCATGTCCAACCACGCAGGCCACGCCCACACGTACTCCGGCCCTCCCCCCGGCATGGCGGCCCTTACGGCTCATGCCCACATGAACATGGAGCAGGACTACAGGACGGGGTCTATGGCGTACCGCTCGGGCACGCTGGGCCGTCCACACCAGGCTCCGCCTCCTCCTCCACCCACAGAGTGCATGAACGGGTCCATGCCCCTCCCACCAATGGACTACAGGTTTGTTCTTGTGCCTGGCACCCTTAACTCTTTACTGTCAGGATTTAAATAGCAATAATCACTTGCCTGGCTGTAATCACAAACAAATCCACACTGAAAACATGCTACACTGTATATTTCATATAAATGGCTCCACCTTGTGGTGATGATTAGAAAATGATGTGACGGCTCTCACTTTGCTTCCTGTTTTTCTTTTTACTGCAGTATGGATTACATGAACTCAGCCACACCTCCTCCACCCCCAGCTCCTCTCATTCCATCATCTCAAACTGCCTTCGCTCTGCCTCCCATGGGCACATCCCCAGGCCCGCCTCCCATGGGCGCCGGTTACATCCTGCCTGGTTCACCTGCCTCTGGACCACTGGCTGCTCCTCCTCCTCCTGGGCCGCCACCTCCTCCACCTAACACTACCCAACAAATCACACCCAAACGCCCACCTGTTCCCATTGAAGCCCCACCCATGAACGATGCCCGCAGTGACCTGCTAGCAGCCATACGCATGGGTAATGATCTTTTTTCAGTCTCTGTTAGCCTAATCGGAGTGCTTATTAATGGAGGAAGTAGAAAAATCACCCTATGAGTAATATTACCTGCTTGTCATGTGACTTATGATTTGTAAAAGTATTTGCCCCTTGAGCTTTTACACAGTTTACAATGATTAAATACTGGAATTTAAATGGACTGGGATTATATGTTATGAATCGGGATTCATTTTATGTTATTGTATGTTATGAATGAATTAATATTATTAATATAATTTACAAAATTGTTTAAAAAAGCAAAAAACAAGTATTCACCTCATTATTCTGCCACCATCAAAATTAGTGAAATATAAAATGAGGATACCAGACACAAAAAAATAATTTTTTACTAACAATTCATGAGGATTTAAAAAGAAAAAAATTCATTTAAAAATTAAAAAATTCATTCATGGGCTTTAAGGACAAGTTCCACTTCCTCTGCATATTATGTAGAACATTTGCCTTCAAATATAAACTGAAACAATGAATTAAAGTAGAAATAGAATAAATATACATAAAGAAAAAATATCTCAAATATATTTAACTTCTCACTAAATTATTAAGATGCTTTTCACTGGTCATTATGTACACCGTTACAGTTGAGAATGATGTGTGTGTGTGTGTGTGTGTGTGTGTGTGTGTGTGTGTGTGTGTGTGTGTGTGTGTGTGTGTGTGTGTGTGTTTTTTCTCCAGGTATTCAGCTGAAGAAGGTGCAGGAGCAGCAGGAGCTGCAGGCGAAGCGAGAGCCGGTGGGCAACGATGTGGCCACTATTCTGTCACGCCGCATAGCTGTGGAGTACAGCGACTCAGAGGATGACTCCGAGTTAGAGGATAATGACTGGTCTGACTAAAAACACACACACACACACCTTTTTTTTCTTCCTAACACTGCAGTATCTACAGTACACGGACGTGCAGCAGCACTCAAAAGTTTAGACCTGTGATTATTTCACTTTAATCAAAAGTCTTAACCTCAAAAGTTGTTCCTTAGATGTTTAAATTCATAAAACTGAGTTAGGGTTAACATTCAAAATAAACTCACATGTAATAAAACTAAATCAAATCACTTCACACTCATTCTTTTTAATCCTTTTTTTTTTTTTAACGAGTTCAGATTGGTTCAAAGTCGATATCGTGTCCGCTCAAAGAAAGTATACTGTAAGAAATTGTAAGAAACTGTGGAAAGTGTTAAGATAAATTAGCTGAAGCAGCGATTAAGGGGTCCAAGCACTATGCAGTGCCCTGGAGGTGCTGAAGGCTTGATCGGAAACAATGAAACAATCCGATGGTTTGTGTAAAGATAAAATCACCTTTCCTAAGTGCTTTTTTTGTTGGGAGACGATATCGGGACTGTGTGATGTAAGTCTGTATAGTAAAATTAATGGAGGACATTTCTGGTCATCGCGATCACATGATTTCAGAATAAATTAAAGCTGGGATTGTCTTCATGATGTACACTTAGTCATGGCATTAAGAATTCCATACATAGACCTCAACATACTCATTTGAACCCGTTGCCTCAGACACGTCCTGTTAAACGTCGTCTGTATTTTTATTTTTATATTTTTTCGGTTCGGGTTCTGAGGGACACGACTGAAAAGACCGAGCTCTTCCTCAAGTGCTTTATACTGGGCAAAAAAGTACAAACCCTCCTTTCCCAAAGGAGAGAACATGTTCATCATAAGGTGGATTCTTTACAGATACAAATACCCTCTGTAGTCTAAAAGTAATGGCACCCTCTGTAGTCTAA
The DNA here is from genome assembly GCF_022655615.1 of Tachysurus fulvidraco. Classification (NCBI taxonomy): domain Eukaryota; kingdom Metazoa; phylum Chordata; class Actinopteri; order Siluriformes; family Bagridae; genus Tachysurus; species Tachysurus fulvidraco. The sequence goes on along the minus strand of NC_062542.1, from coordinate 15,200,121 downwards.
TATAGTGGAATAATCTGAAATGGTTTTAGTGTAATGATGGTGATAATGTAAAACATCACTGCTTAAATAAAATATATTAGCATAAAATATCATAGGCTACTGAATAATAAAAGAAGAAATGTGGAAGACGTTTGTTCTACTTTGGGGCTTGGACGCCTAATGACATTCGGTGTGTCCAGACTTTTGACTGTTTCTGTACGACATGATGCTCATCCAGCTGTTTGTTTACATGTTAATTTTTTTTTTTTATGCTAAAAGAATTTCAGAATTGTTTTGTGGTTGTAACAAACAGGTATAAGTTGTCAAACTTGTCTAATCGAATAGGTGAGATGGTTCGGTTAAATAGAAAAACACGCAGCTGAAAGATTACAGCTCTGCACGATGCAGACCTGGAGATCACATGACCTGGACATCCCTGAAGAGAGCCGAAGGAAATAAGGAGTGACGACGAACTGAAATGAATCTATTGCTTCAGGACCTGCTGAGCCCTCATCATGGAAATGGGTTCTTAGGGGACTGGCGTCTCTATGGAAACAGTACAGCTGGGATGCAGGTCTCCATGGCAACTGTGGAGCCTAGGTGGCGAGCGGATGAAATAAAACAAGCTCAGACCAGGTTATTTTAAATGCACAGCACATTCTTTTAATACAAAAATTAACAAGAATCTCTCGATTTTTTTAACTAATCAAAGCAATAAAAAGAGAGCACTAACACCTTGGAAAAATATACACCACATTCACGTAATGTCTTACAACATCTCAGTTAAATAGTGCATGTTGATTATCCTTCTTTTTATTAATCATTTTTGCAGATACGTATTTTTTTGTTGTTCTTGTTGTTGTTGTTGTGCCATTTCTCAAAAATAAAGTGCATTTCACAGTTAAGACTACGCATACGTCTACACAAGATGCTATTCCTACTTCACCCAACCTCTGTGTTCTTTTTTTTTCTAACCATCTCTTTCATGACACGTGCAGTGATACCAGCGATTTCAGTCCCGAGAGGACGATTTGCTCAGAACCCTCAAAGAAAGCTTGAGGTATGTGTCATCAAAGTAGACGTTCCACTTGAGCCTTTATCTAAACGGACTCAACCCCTCGCAAGCCCTTTACACTGGCGCTACACACGACGTCTCGCTTTACGGCACCACAGAAGCATTGCGGTCGATTACAGCGCATCTACGATTGGTTACATTTGTGGAGAAATCAAAAGTGTTCCTCCATCAAAACATGTGATGCTCTAATATTACTCCATATTATGGATTATAATATTGCAACGAATATTATAATTATTACATCACATCGAAACTAAAGACTCGACCAGAGCACGGCTCTGAAGCGCGATCCTCGTCGTCTCCCCGTCGTGTTTGTTTTTGCTTGTACGGGTCACTGCACGTCGATCGAAAAAAAGATTAGACAAGGTAAGGAGGTGACGTCGGGTGAATATGGACGAGGCCTAAGGTTAATTGTTGGATCAGAGCACCATGAATAATGTCAAAATGCCTCTCCGGTGTCTCATGCCTTATTTACAGGATCGGCTCGATGAATAGGACGCCTTGCCGAGTAAACATAAGAACTGTTCCTTTTATCGATACATTCAGAAAAAGCTGTACAGCGCTTCGAAATGCAGGAGGAACAAAAAAATAGTCTTGCTCATTAATAATAAAACAAACCGACTCTTCAAAAACGCATTCTCTTTTCTCTCTCATCTGCCATCATCGGAAACATCATCATCGTCAACGTCAACATCGTCATATGCAATGAAATAAAACCTGCAGCACTCATTTACACTTCAACAACAACAAAAAAAAAGAGGTCACTCAGGTCAAAGGTCACGTTGAGTAGGCCGAGGCTCGAGAGGCGACGTCTATGAATGACAGGAAGACTGAGTTTTTCTGTTTCTTTTTCTTTTTTGAGGAGTGGGGATTCGCACATGATGTTTGCCACCTCACCTCCATCTTTTCTGCATGCCTTAAGCGGAGACAGGCTTTTTAGCATGACACACACACACACACACGCACACAAACAAGGACATAGCATACGCATGCATGCACATACACGCTGCCATGCAACAAATGCAATCATACAGAGACATGACACACATTTACAGGTCAGTGATTCACAACGGCAGATACAAACTACAGGAACGTGTCTCACTGCGGGAAAGGGAGCGACTCAGTCTAATTCAAAAGGGAGCGACTCAGTCTAATTCAAAAGGGAGCGACTCAGTCTAATTCAAAAGGAAGCGACTCAGTCTAATTCAAAAGGGAGCGACTCAGTCTAATTTAAAAGGGAGCGACTCAGTCTAATTTAAAAGGGAGCGACTCAGTCTAATTCAGGAGCGACTAAGTCTAATTCAAAAGGGAGCGACTCAGTCTAATTTAAAAGGGAGCGACTCAGTCTAATTTAAAAGGGAGCGACTCAGTCTAATTCGAAAGGGAGCGACTCAGTCTAATTCGAAAGGGAGTGACTCAGTCTAATTCGAAAGGGAGCGACTCAGTCTAATTCGAAGGGGGACATTTTTAGACTGGTGTCGTAGCGCCGAGGGTTCGGACACGTTTCGGAAACACAGCTTCCCTCACCATGCTTTGTTTTTTTTTACAAAGCTTCACTCGCACTCACTCAGGGACATTTAGAGCGTTTATCATTAGCATTTAGCATTTAGGACAGTTATCTTTCCAAATTGCTGGATGGAGCTGTTATTGCTGCTGGAATATTGCTATCGTTTTGGTGAAACACTCAGAATGCGGTTATTGCTTGCTCATGGAGTCTGAGCTCAGCGCAGGAACGGATTTGAAAGCAGGAGTTTCAAAGCATGACATTAGTCTGACTTTACAAAAAAAATTCAATCTGAACGAGCAGTTTAGGCGAGAAATTCTGCTGTTACTGCACTGGAGCTATTGGGCAAAATACACATACGCTTTTTCTACACTTTTTAAACCTGGTTCCTTAAAGTTTCCAGGTATAGTTAAGATCCTCTAAAACACAACCCGGTCAGTGAGAACCGTTTTTAGGGTGAGTTCAGCTCCCTTTAAACTGTAGGACTTGTTTTAGGGTTCCCTCAACGAGAACCTTTAAGAGTGATCGATTTGGATTCAGACAAAGAATGTAAAGATAACTATTGAAAAGTTGTAAGGTTCTGTGGGTGTTTGTTGTAGGTTCTCTGTTCCTGAGAACGAGCTAAGAGTTCTTTTATAGGTTCTTTAGGGTTTTTAACAAGATATAAGCATGATGCTATTAATGAAAAGCAAAAGCTTTCTATGAAGCAAAAATTTCCATTTAAAACCATAACAGGTTCTCGAGCTTGTCCTTTTGGGAGATAATTAAACTCTGTGTGTAAAACCCAACACAACAACAACCCGATACAACAATGTTCTGTTTCATAAAACATCCCAAATAGAAACTTTTCAGACCGTTCAAGTCGCCTTTGAGCCCCGAATCCATTTTTTTGTTCATCTTAATAAAAATCCTTGTTTCAGATTAAAAGTGAAAGATCGATTAAAACAGGAAGTGTACGTTCTTAGGAAAAACTTCCTCAGTGGTTTTGTGGACACTGAGATTTTTTGCTCGAGTGCAAAACGTAAAAAAAAAGCAGAAGTGAAAACACCCCACCCCCCCACCACCACCCCCCCCAAAAAAAAAAACTACAATTCGTGCAAATTCCTTCACTTTTCTTTGAGGAGCAGCAGCTTAGCCAAGCTCTTTCTTATAAAGTGGCCATCAGCTCATTTTCACCAGCGCTTATCATATATCATAGCATACTGTATATCCCTTAATGTCACCGTCGGTGATGTCAGAGTAGAACAGCGGTGCTATCTCTCAAACCTGGGCTTTGTTTGGTTTTAGTCTATAAAGCAGCATCTGTGTTTGCTCTTATTATCCTCCTCATCAGCAGCTTGTTTCCAGGGAATACTTCACATTCAGGTGATTTCTGGATACGGTTCGTTTGTATTTAAGCAGCCCTTGAAAACCGGGCTTCGAACTTCGATTACCGATTAATATTAATGAATTCGTTAGGATTTTAACTGGCCATCGTTTAGACCGGAGCTTAGCTGGAATTAAAGCATGAAGGGCAGAAAAAAAGGACATTTTAAATGACCAGATTAAACAAAAGTCACTATTACACATTCGTACGTTCATTCAAAAAGTAAATTCTCCTATTCATTCATACACGACTGCTGAAATATCCACGCACTTCACATCCGTCCCAGTTCTCTTCAGCCTCCGCACTTCGTGCAGGAGGAAACCACTGCTAGTCGTCCTGTGGCAAGAAATTGAAATAAAGGCATCTATGGGTTTCATTCAGGGGATTCATGTTAGCTCTTTTCATGGTCTTCTGATTTGGAGGGTTCTGTACATCCGGGCACATTTGGGTCAGGGTCTTTAAAGCAATATAAATAAATAAACAAACAAATAAATAAATTTAAAAAACCCACAAAAACAGCAAGCAAGAGAAAAGCAAGATGGGCGCCGATTTTCTCTCCATCCGATAACGCGAGGCGCGGATCAGTGAGCACCGTGGCTATTTTTAGCTCCTCATGGCTGCTTGGTTTTCAGTACACGTTCAGAATGCAGCAGAAGAGCGAGGCCCCTCGTCTCAACCTCCTCCCTCACTGAGGGATGCCGTCGAGGCCTTTCAAAGGACCATTCACAACAGCAAGTCTGTCTACATTTTATGTACAGATGCTTGCTTTAAAAAGTGGGCTTTGGTGGCAGTTTGCTGGCACCTGGGTGAAGGGGGTAGAGAAAAGGCCATGTGGCAGTGGTCGGAGTTACATCACAATAAGGGGAAGACGTAAAATAAGGGCCACACGTATGTCCCCTTGACTCACAACAGCATGCAAACCCAGGGAGACGCTTCTGTTAGACGTCACTGGGCGTCCGTGCCCGTTGCGCCACGCTGGCCGGGATGCAGCCGCAGCACACCATCCAAAGTGCCTTCTGGATCTCTTGGTTGCGGAAGGCATAGATGACGGGGTTGATGATGGAGTTGTAGGTGGCAGGAACCAGTGTGGCGTATGTGTACAGCGGTGGGTAGGTGTAGTCAGCAATCAGTGAGTAGACAGTGAAAGGCATCCAGCAGGCGGCAAATGTTCCAAGGATGATGGCGAGTGTCGAGACACCTTTACGGGTCGTGACGTAGTGCGGCGTGGCAGCCAGGAAGTGGTGCTGCACAGCGATCTGGTGCGCGTGACGCATGACGATCTTGCAGATTTGCACGTAGAGCTGCAGCATGAGCCCAAAGAGCAGCAAGAAAGACACAGACAGGACAGCGACATTGTTCTTTGTGAGCGGCCACACCACGCTGCAGGCGTCCTCCTGACTCAGGCAGTTTACCCCGGTGACGGGCAGCAGACCGAGGCACAGGGACAACCCCCACAGCAGCACCAGCATGGTGTAGGTGAAGGCAGCTGTGCGCTCTGAGTTGTATGTGAGTGCATAATACAGTGACAGGTAGCGATCGATGGTAATGGCTAGCAAGCTAAAGACGGAAGCGGAGAACGAGGCCACCACCAGGCCGATGGTGAGCAGCTGGGCCGAGTCCGAGCGCAGTAGGTAGGCGAAGGTGAAGTGGAGCACCAGACCCACGCCAGCTAGCAGGTCAGCCAGCGCCAGGCTGCCAATCAGCAGGAACATAGGAGCACGCAGAGCTGGGTTCTGCCAGATGACCAAGACCACCAAGGCATTCTCGCAGGCTATCAGGGTGCCCGACGTGCACAACACAATATCCCACGGGTTCACCAGCAGCTCGGCAGAAGACTCCGGAGGTAAAACGGCAGGTGGAGGAAGTGTTCCAACAGTCAGGTTCTCTGTGCTCCCACCACCACTACTGACCCAGCTTGTGTCAGAGGTCAGCCAGCTCGAGGTTACTGACACCTGCTCGCTCATTGTGCCTCCCGTCTGAAAGAAAACACACCTTTAGCTTTGTAAACTCTGTTGCCATGGTGACATCCTATATGTGTAGAACCCTAACACGGAGAGGTTCCTTTTCAGAAAATGCCCATATTAGACAACCTTCCACTCAAGGATTTTTTTTTCTTTTTAATAATGCATTTTCCTTTAAGAACACTAGGATTTTCACTTGTAAACAGGGGTTCTACTTCTCCTAAGGTTCTACACCGAACCTTTAAACCTTCTCCCAGAGAGGAAAGATTCTTAAGGGCTGTGCAACTCACTTTTGTTCAGAAGGAGTGATCACTTCATGTAAAGCAATATCTTGCATTTATATTATATATGTGATAATAACATGAGAAGTTTGACCAGTCTGAAGCAGAAACATAAATCTGTATGACTTCAGAACAGCATATTCATGTTTACATCTGCATCACTCTCTGTGTGCATACGACATTATTGTTTTATCATAAGTGGCCTGCATGCAGCTCATGGCAGGTTTTTCATTACAGAACCCAAGAAGAGTTAATATCTCAATTTGAGTCGGAATAAAAAATTATTTTTTTTTTATCCCATTCATCCAGCTCTGCTCTAGACACAGAGTCTGTATCTTGTTCTAAAACTGTTATTTAAAGAGGAATATGAACTATGCAATTAGAGTCTTGGTATCATTATCATCATCGTAATTATTATCACCACCAGGCTGTCATTCTATCTCAAACTATTATGATTATTACTAATGTTTTACTAATAACACTTTTCTTACTCTTGCTCATGCAAGGAGTTAATTATATTAATCTTAACACGATTGTGTCATTATAACAACTTTATCATTTTTGTGGTCTATTATTCTAGATCGCATGACTCTAGCACTCAAATCACTGATTAAATGAGAAATTTGTTCAAATTTGAGAATTCGTTTCACTATTCATTTGTTTCTTCCACCTGCAGTATATATCACGTTTATGTCGACCATTATGGTGTCCAAAAAACATTAAAAAAAAAATCCAAGCCCTAACATTAATCTTTAAATCAGTCTCTTTGGAACAACGTTATGCTGCAAAGTCAAGCGGATAAGGCTCTGTGGTTAAGGATCACGCTTACCACTGTTGGGCCCTTGAGTGAGGCCCTTAACACTCTCGGCTCTAGTGGTGGTGTTTCCATGATTACCCTGTGCTCTGACCCTAATTTCCAAAGCTGGGATACATGAAGAGAAGAATTCTCCATGTGCTGTAATGTAATGTGTGGTAATAATAACAACGTCCGAATCTGAGTTAGAACTCTTAGAATATTTGAGAGCAACAGTTACCTCTAGCACAACATGAAGAAGACAAAGAACTGCGATTCCCAGCCGCACATCTAATTCCAACTGGTTATTGCTTCCACACCTTTCTTCGTGATCACATGGTTCATTATAACCAGATATGAGAGGATGGCAATTTCTGGACCTGAGAAATCGAAAAGGTTTTCTTTTTGTTTTTTATCCCTCTCTCATAGATTTTTTTCAGTGGTCAAATTTATACAACTGATTCTGTAAGATTAGGAGCTGCCTGAAAATAAACAATTAAGCTGTGTAAAATTCTTCATGAGCAACATTATGAAACGCAGCACTAGTTATTGTCCTGAGGGCAAAGTGTTATGTGACAATAATTCACAAATCAGATTTAAATAAAATACTAATATTAATGAAATAAAAATGAATGACTGCTCCCAGGGGGAAACAATACATAATCGAGATTATTTTATTGAAAAAATTAGCTGTTGATTTATTATGATATGATATTGTTGTATTGTGATATGTTAACTGATGCAATGGGTTAACTGGGTCACGGTTCTGATTGAAATGACTTATGAGGGTCGTAGAACAAGTGAAACCATGACCATTGTTATGCTTAATTTGCATTATATTATATAGTAACCTGTATCGTTGTCTTGATTATGGCAGGAACTAGATATGATGACAGAGAGGTTCTTAAAATACTTAGAAACTGTGAACATTGTGTAAGAAACCATTCCGTTTTGATGTAACGAACATCTCAGATATATCGTTTACAATAACTGCAGTGCATTTTTACACATTAATGATATTACTACATTATGATAAGCTTTCTTATCTACTTCACTGTGGTGTATATGAATATTTTTGAGTCTGAGCTTCACTATAGATAAAAAAAAAAAAAGAAATGCTATATATATTCAGAAGACCTTCTTATATCATGGGATGCTTTAATACAAATTGGTATTTTTAAGAAATATTAAAAAATAAAAATAAAACACTTCCCATATTTAAATAGAAATTGTGGCAAATCAAATGCACATCCCATCTATCCATCTTGACTTCAGATGAAACAATGTCCTATCTTCAGGAGGTGAATGAATGAAATACCTCCATTTCCTTTAGAATATCAGGGCCTATTTGATGTAGATTTTATTAATAGAGGTGTATTCTCCTGTTATACAGAGATGGAGAAGTAATGATGCTGATGGGGGAAGCTGTTAAAAATGCGTGTTGGATTCACTAAAGATGGCACTGCTTTTCTCTCAGCTAGTATCAATGAGATTTTATATGAAACTCTTAAAGCACAACAGTGCAGAATAAACCATTTTAATGTGAAGACGGATAACCGTGATGTGCAGACATTATTCCTGGTCTGTTAATAATAGTAGTGCATGCAGTAGGATGCTGCTTTGCTGTTTGCATCCTATAGCTCATGTATCCATCCGTACATCCAACCATGCGTGCATACAGAATATTAAAAATACCTGAGATTTAAAAAAAACAACAACAAAAAAAAACATCCTTTTATGATCCTCCTATAATTAAGTCCTACCTTGAAATCTTGGAGGTCGAGACGCGCGATTCAGACGCGTAAGCGACCTTGTTGCACGTTCGTGTCCATCTCCCGTCAGCGGCGTCGCTCGGTGCCGCAAAAAAAAAAGCGCACGTTTATCACCGGGCCGCAGGCGCAAGCGCCATCGGCTGCAGGAGCATCTTCGCAGAGCGACCTTCGTGCACGAGCGCGAGAGAAACCGGATCTCTCCTCCACCGCCCTCCTACCTCCACACACACACACACACACACACACACACACACACACACACACACACACACACACACACACACAATACTGCGTTACCCACACTATGCTTTCATCCGAGGTCCAATCTTGTCCAAAGCGGCCAAGTGGTTACCAAACTGAATTCTCTGTTACCAGTTAAATGTCTGTAATGAGATTTAAATCAATTGATATATTGATACTATACTATACTGTATATACTATATCATTTACATATACAGCATATAGGTATGTAACGTTTTGTCCAATCTGGCAACCCGAATTAAGCATTAAGTACGCAAGCATTCATTCATTCATTCATCCTCACACAGAAAGTTAGACTCTGGATATTAGGATCTCCAAGACACATCCTTATGCTTCATGAAACATTTCTTTCATCCCATGTTCATGTTCACGAAGAACTTTTACTTCAAGTGATATAAGTTAAGATGGATGGACAATGTGGATGGACCACTTTTGGTGGACAATGTGTGCTTCATCTATAGCTGGTTTTAGCTTTGTCTTGTTTGCTAATGTTGTAGCTTGTGTTTTGAAGCCTTTGCTTTTTTCTTGACAATTAATGGAGGTAACCATAACGTCTACCTATACCAGACGCCTTTATGAGACTTTACTTTGTTTAATTTTGATTCATATTTTACACACTAGGCTTCTTACTAGCTCCGCTGGTAGATTAGTAAAGCAGAGACAAATAGGATTTCTGCTAATTCTTTCCAAACTTAATGTCCCTACAGACATTTAATGAGCCGTGAGCACGATTGCTTAATTTCTTGCTTTACTTTATTGCACCTGATTTGCACATGATGGAGAAAATGGACTGTTAAATGGATTCACATGTTTAATTTAATTCACATATTTTTTTTTCTTGGAGGTTTTATATTGATTTAACAATAGTGTTTGTAGTAAAAATCACAAAATGACTATTATCATCCTCCATTTTTTTGTAATCATTATTTTCTGGCTCAACAACAGCAGCTAGTTTTCCTGGTGTCGGTTGTGAGTGGGTGTTTTTTTTTTTTTGCTGAAGTGTTGAATCAGATCGCCTTTTCTTTAAAAGTCGCTCACTCCGTTGCTCCCCTGTGACTGCCTATTCTGAGAACGTGCTATAAACAGCACGCTGATCTGTGTCATCCAATCTCCCCTCCAATTGTCCTGTAGTTTCTCCTGCTTTGTCTCGATCCTCTGTAACCCCTAAAAGCCCTGCAGATCTTCACCTTTCTGCCTGTTTACTCCCTGAAAGCACCAACCGGTTACGAGGTCGTGGGTCATGAATATAGTGGGGTCAGTTGTCACATATCTTCATAAATAAAATAGAAGTCCTTTTAGCACTTGATTAAATCCACTCAGACGGGATTAGTGTTACATATGAATGTGAGGTAAATCAATTTCTGTTGGAAAATCTCTGGGATTATAGACCAAATCTGTCCAAATCTAACTTTTGGATGCCCCATAGACGCATTGCAAATAAGCAGAAGAGATCTTTCCAATAATGCTTACTTTTTCTTCCATGATGGGGTGATGCAGGAGCTTAGCTTGTAGTATAACTGACTTCTGACCCCAACACACTGCAAATAGATTAATCCCAGTCCGAGGTTGCACGAGTATCGTTTGCACGTCTTTACAAATCACATCTGACCTTATTCAGCATCATAATGCTCTACATTCCTCTGAACTCACTGAAGGCAAATTGATCGAGCATCTAACGAGCACTCGAGCCATTCCAGGCTTTAAGTGATCGCTGTGAGACTTCTGTCGAGAATGGATGAGTCATCACACGGCAAGCCAAGGTGTCGTTCAAACACAAACACACACACACACACACACACACACACACACACACACACACACACACACACACACACACACACACACACACACACACAACAAAGCTCCTGATGGATCCGCTGACGCAGGTAGCTAGCGAGGAGGAAATTACATTTGATTTAAAACCAGGCAGCGATCCAGCTCAGATTAGCAGCAACACCCAGAAATGATGGCTCAGTGAAAAAATGTGCAGATTTTCAAACATGTTTATTCCAAATGCAGTAAATCAGCCTTGACATGTTTGGTGTCCGAAGTTCTTTAGTTTTGCACTGGAGCTCCCAGAGGACAAGATACAAACGAATTGACAGTTTGTCCCGTCTTTTATTTGTATTAAAAGCAGAACAGGGTTTCACCTATTTATTAAAAAAAAAGAAGATGATGAAGAAATCCACAAAGCTGAACAACAAACAATAAAAATAAGTTTCCAAAGCAATCTAGAGCCATTTACACATTCAGAAAGGAAGATACTGATTTTATTTTATTTGTTAAGTGACAATGAAAGAACATCCATGAACCACAGTAATGTCTTCTTTAATTTGTCTTTGGTGTAGAGTTTACAAATGTTTTGCACTCGAGCAAGATACCTTAAATTTTTCCTATAGATATTTCTACAAGTTCAAAGATCTTGTAAAATATTATTTTTATTATTATTATTCATAACTTCCAGCTTCCTGGAGTAATTTTGGGAGGAGGAGTGACAGCAAACTTCACTAAAAAATAAAAAAACAAGACGGCCGATCCATTACGACGTCCCAGCCACAGTGATGTTTTGTTTGTATTCACAGATGTTTAGCAAATTTGTGATGGCTTCTTTGTGTCATTCTGATTAGCAACAACAACACGGTAGCTTCAGTGCAAAACCAAAGAAGCGCACATCAGACAACCAGCGTTTTTATTAATAGTGTGAATGTGACATTTTTCATTAAAACTGATTTCACCGGGTTAAATGGAATCCAATAAAATGCTCACGTTTATCTTCGTCTACGTTTCTCGATCTATACACTTTATTTCTTTTTCTTTAAAACAGAAAATTATTTCACAACAGGCCATCTCAAGCAAACCCTCACACAAACCTGCCAAACACCTACAAAACTGTATCAAAAGTGCACCATAGTGTTATACATAGTTTCAATGTTCCGATCTTTTTCACCTATATCAGTAATTAATATTATTATAATTTCATAATATTTATACAAATACCACTATGTACAAGGTAGAAATACACAAACCCACAAATAGCCCCGTATGTTCAGTTTATAGCCCCTCCCCTCTGATCAGGACACGCCCCCTGTTTTCCCATGCACAAGCCTTTGGTCAGAAACTCAGGCTTATTACAAAGGTTGCAGCATGTCAGGACTGTCAGTATCACGGAGCCGGGTACATTTAATACATTTCAGCCAGTGCGATTAAACATTCTCACCACGTACACACAATGCTGTAACTGCATCACATCCTGACTGCAGCAAAGAGGGGGGGAATGCTGGGGTCAAGGGTCAGGGAGGGGAGGGGGGTATCAGAGCGATCTGATCCAGCCTGCTCGGGGAGTGAACAGGACTCGAAAACGGAGGCCGGCACGTTCCGCAGGGTTCCGCGAGGGGCCACTGTGCTGAACATTCTCAGTCTCTGGACTGGTAGAAGAGGATGTAGCCCGACTCGGAGTTCTTGGAGATTTCCGAGGTAAGTCCATAGAACTCCTCGATCGCCTGGGCGTCAATTTTCTGTCAGGGTAACACAAAAATATTGGAACCTACAAAATGCTGTCACAAAGCAACAGTCAAGCGGTAGCTTACTATATATGTGTACAGCATAAATCTGTATTGCAGTAAAGCAGTGACAGCTTGAGTCACTGCTCGGGTAAACGTTTAATTACCTCTACGATGTCATCATCGAAAAGCAGCCAGAAGTCGTGACTCTTGACGATAGCGATGTAGTGTCCACGATTGGGCCCGCTGTCAAGAGGAGAGCAAAATGCATTGATCAAATCAGAACTAATAATAACAATAATTATGCAGAGATGTGAGTTTTATATGTAATAAAATTCCTCAAAACGATGCTAAAGGAAAGTGACCGTAGACGTCGGTCACAAAACCTTCAGTTTGATTCTGAAGTTTGCTAAACCAACCTCCCACAGTGCACCACCACGGCGACAAGGTCGTAAAGCCTTTCGGGATTGGTCGCGTCTCCGGATGTGTTGAAGAGGCGGAGCTCCAAAGGGAAGACCACGCGATAGCTTAGCTTAGTGTAGCGCTGGAGCTGCTCCATGTATTTAAACCTCTTCAGGTGCAGCGCTAAAATCATGGGCAGCTTCTTCACCCTCATCCTATGACACACGGCACACATTTACTGTAAACGCTCGCACACCAAACGACAGACACTGCGTGTGCTGAGCGTGACGGAATCTGACGTGATCTCATTACCTTTTGTGTGCCTCCTGTTTACTCCTACATTCCTCACAGTAGTATTTATATTCACTACACAGGGTCTCTGTATTACTGAAGCCCCTAGACAACAAAACACACACAAAAAGGGAAATTAAAACATGCCTCAGGCTTAAATTGCATATCCTGATTTTTGGTCCACCTTCATTAAAACTGAGCGAAAATAACACAGACCTGAGGCAGTGTGTGATCGAAGTGTTCTGCTCAACGTCCACAGACAAATCCAAGAAGTCCTCATCCTTGCTGCTTATCTGCAAAAAAAATACATTTTTTCATTTTATATATATTTAAATAATACACACACACACACACACTATATATATATATATATATATGTACACATATACACACACACACATAAATATATATAATAATACATATATTATAATAATAATATAATAATAATGATGTCACATCTAAGGCTTTAAACGCTGAGTGTCTCCTCATACAGTTCACTTCTCTGCTAATCCCAGGTGCATTACCGTCTCGCAGGTGAGGCAGCGCGTCTCGTTGGTCAGTGTGCCCTGGAAGATCTCGTGTACCCATGTGTTGGATGGAGGAGTGCTGTTACTCTTCTGCGAATCGAGCGTCCCGTTGGCCAGTTTGCCGTTCTGTTTGTCCTGCTTCTTCTCCTCCTGCAGCAGGTCGGCAATAGTGTTCAGCAGGTAGTTGAGGAACTCGTGTGCATCCTGCTGCATGTAGTTATCGAAGAGCTCTGTGGTGAACCCGGAGAGTCGGTTGTTAATGCGGTGAATCGGATTAACTTCAAACGAATTGCGAGTTCGAAAACGATTCACAAAAAAACGATTCGTTAGCCGTTAGAGCAGTGCATTTTTGTATTTCACCCGTATAGCATTTTAATCTTTACATGACTCTTTTTTTTATATCCGACTCTTTACCCTCACCGTTCTCTTTGCGCAGCCGTGTGATGAATTTCTTCGGAGGGATGACGCCCACCTTTCTCTTCTGGTTGGCGATGCTGTGGAACAGGTCGGCCAGGCAGGTGAGCAGGTTTTCTTTGCGCCGTGGCTGACTCCTGTAGGCCAGGATCTTCTCCCGAAACGGCCGACAGAAATACAGAGCCTGGAGCACAGAGTTGCAGTAGCAGGTGTTCCCGAACTGTGGAGTAGAAACAGAGCACACACTAGTCAGGCTTGAACACACGATCGGACGCTGCGCTGACCAAAAGACCGAAGTAAACTTGCGTGTGCTTACGTTAACCAGTCCGAAGTAGTGCTCATTGACAGGGAACTGCTCCGAGCCAATTTCTTTCTCCAAAGCGGAGGCATTGGCGCCCTGCGAGATAAACATACACAACATGACAATTTCACCGAATTTCCAGCAGTAAAATTGAAAACATATCTATACCTAAAACATCTGAACCTTTAAGTAGATATTTGCTATTAGAGTCGTGTGTGTTGTGACAAGTGGCGTAATAGACTGACAAGCTGTCAAAACTCATCAGTAACAAACACGTTCGCAGGTTGTGCTGACAACCAGAGAGGGGGGGGAAATAAAGCTAGTGAGGTTTCAATTCACAGTAAAGAATCATTTTTACAAAAGTAACGGAAAAAATGGCACGACTCAGGAGCCATGAATCAGTACGTTATAAACATTCGAAAAATACAAGGTTTAGTCACTAGTCTGACAATAAATTATTCACCCTAGTCGACTATTTAAATCTGGACGGAACCTGAACTTTACTTCGCACAGCCATGTTAGTAACACAAATCTGATTATGTTTTCAAATGAGTGCCTGTGTTTGTGTTTACAGGTAAATTTATTACCCAAACCAGATTATTCTCTACATGTAAACAAACTCACTGTCACTCGAGTGTGCGAGGTGAGACAATAAGTGTGACAGGTAAGTAGACTTGTTCTTTAAATAGACAGACTGGTAACGCTGGGCTAATACACAATACAGTAAAATAGCAAAAAGGACAAAAAGAGCAAAAGGAGAAAAAGGAGCCCAAAGAAATTGGATTTTCGATTCTGATATAAGCCGCTTTTATATGTGGTTTTAGCATCTGATACAGTCTGAACTCTTGTGTAGTATCGTTTACTAATAAATCCTCACACCCTGTCCCTCAAAAAAAGGAGAGAGAGAGCGAGAGAGAGAGAGAGAGAGAGAGAGAGAGAGCGAGCGAGCGAGAGAGTGTGAGAGAGAAAGTGTGTGTGTGTGTGTGTGAGTGTGAGTGTGTGTGTGTGTGAGAGAGAAAACGCCGAAAGTGCAAAACGCAAAATAAATGTGTGTGGACGAGAAGCCAAAATGCAGAGAAATAACCATGTTATTCCTTACATGTTGCCAAGTTATAAAAATACGAGCCGCAGGTGAAAGGTTTTTGTGAATCATGCTGCTCTGACGGAAAGAAAAGAAAGTCTGAAACCGAATCTGAGCATCATTTGATACTTGGTTTGGTTTCACACAGAGGAACGATGGAGCTGAAAACACACAAAAACTCATTTTTAACAAATCCAGCACTAAATAAATGATTTCTATAGAAATCTATAAACTATAAGTCAGGGTTTATTTCCTCGGTTTGTGTGATGGTCCAACTCTCCACACCGCATGGCATTTCTGCAGCTGTGCTTTGGCAAAGTTCAGCAGCTTGTATTTACTCACAAAAACAAAACAAAACAAAAAAAACCCTGCAACCTAAAAACCCAGGATAAGTCTGATTCTCTGACTGCAGGTCAATCCGTTTAGAGTGGAGACGAGAACCACTGCTGCTCTACACTTCACCTGGAATCATCAAAATACTCAGACCATTTCAGTATATGTGAAAGCACTCTATGAGAAAAGAACCGGAGGAAAAGAGCTTTCCGCTTCAGATGACTAGTCTTTTAAAAGCTTTTCCACTTCTTCTTTCTCATCTTTTTTTGGTCGATGATGCACTTTTTGACCCTAACCTCTGGTTCTTGTTTTTCGCATGTTGGTCAGATCGTGCGCTCAGGCTCTAGAACGGAATCGACAAATAACGGAACGGAAATCAGCTGCTGAAAAGAAATCAGAAATCTAGAGGTCCGGAACATTTTATAAACAAATGGATCCTCTTCAGCGTTTAAATGAAATCCCTTAGAACATGGCTGGAGATCTGTGACTGGATTCTTTATGGTGATGTTTTTAAACCAGAAGTCAGTGTTACAACGTGCTGAACAGAAAGTTAACCGGACTGGAACAGAAAGTAGCTTTAGGAGCTAAATTAGCTAAACACAATTGGGCATCTGATGCACCAAAAGATACGCA
The DNA here is from genome assembly GCF_022655615.1 of Tachysurus fulvidraco. Classification (NCBI taxonomy): domain Eukaryota; kingdom Metazoa; phylum Chordata; class Actinopteri; order Siluriformes; family Bagridae; genus Tachysurus; species Tachysurus fulvidraco. The sequence continues at coordinate 15,183,647 of NC_062542.1, read as the reverse complement.
TATAGCTAAAGAAATATTATTTGTATACCCAGGCGCAGTAACATACTGTTCGACGAATCCTTAATTATACTTAAGCATGGTGAACTCTGCCATGCTGGTTAAACACATCTCCTGCCCACCTTCTGCCTACCGAACCAATGCCAATCATAAGGAATGGATGAAGAGTGGAATAATACAGAAGAACATGAAGAGCCAGACACATCCCCAGGGTTGGGGCATAAACCTTCTAGAGGGTATTTACTTGAACGTACATAAGACAAGCACAAGATGAGTCATGAGTCATCACAAAAATCTTAACGATCTACTTTTCTATTGATAACAAATACATATACAATTTCTTTTTTTTTTCTCTTCAAGATATGATATCATGTTGATATCCACTACACTAAGGGATGGGTAGAAAAGGCACAAAACACTTCAAATTCACTGTTTAAATTTCAGGAGCACTTTAAATACTTAAGACAGACACAGTTGTGTGAATCTGCAGGTGGAAATCAAATGTTGATTATGACGTCACAATCACTTTTTCTTGTAAACAGTATAAAACAAATTCAGGTGCGTGTTATAAAGAGAATAAACTAAATAATTCTCATGTTTCCTCGCTCTCTCTCTCTCTAACACACACACACACACACTTTTCTCTTTACTCTTCAGAGTGCATTAAAGTCAATGAGTCGAGCTTCAGGAAGTGTCAACAGTAAAGAAATGGTACATTCCGCTGTAGGGGTGTTCAGAAAATGTGATTTACGAATCTTTCTGACATAGGTACGGAAACCTTTTTTTTACGATCCTAGTTACGTTTTAAAAAGTGCGTCTATGTATATGGATTAAAAAAACTATTTTGTCTTTACTTGGTTATGGGAAAACGTCTTAAATAAGGGCGTCAATTCCCCCCAAACAGCCACAGTGTGTCGTCGGATGGTGTCGACTACTCTACAAGCATCTTATAGTATTACATATGTATTATTATCGTCATGGTAACAATAATAGTCATAATAATGATAATAATGATAATAATAATTATTATTATATGAGTCCAGTAATAACACAAACGTCAAATCTAATGATTTATAACATAAGTAGTGACCTTAACGTCTATAAAAACATTTAATCTCTATACTAGTTTGAACACAAGCAGTAGAGACGCCATTAGTTTTTGTCGTTACTTATAAAACGTTTCAGGAGAGAAATCTCACTACATCGGTGTGACCAAGTCAAACATAAACAGTTTAATGTTTATAACCCAGGTTGTGCTTTACTGTTATTTACATGTCATTGCTGGCTTGTTTTTCATGTTAACCTACAAACTGTAGCACAAAACCACAGACCCACAACATCACGTGTAAAATCTCACCAAAACAGACCAATAAAAGGCGAATTGTAGCTCAGATTACTACAACAGCTGGTTATTAGGCCTACGGAAACATCCAGGGAAAAAACCCTTGGACACTGAAGCGTTAAAGCGCCCTGAGTTTACACACAACATTCAGGCGACAGCACGAGGTGTTGTATAAACGCTGTTAGAAACACGACATCACCATTAAATTCGCTTACCATGGTACAAAAAGAGGCAAATTTGGAAACTGTCATTAGGATTTCCATTCGGCCAGCGCCATCTTCCACCCAATCACCGCGCGGAGGCGAAAACGAGTCCCCAGTCAGGACCGAACGCAGCGCCTAACCGCGGGCTGCGTCCTGAAAACCGTCCGCATCGACACCTAGGGCGCTACGTAGGACGCGTTAGTGCCTTACAATCCACAAACCCTGGTGCACTACTACAACCACTAGGCTGTTATTTGGACTTCCGCCATGATGAACATGCTCCCGGGTCTTAGTGCCCACCGGTATATCAACCTCGTCCGAGCACCTGTATGATTGAGACGTTTTAAACACAAAAACAGTGTTTTATGTCGTTCCTGATGCTGTTAGATGTCCACGTCATCAAATAAACAAACAAATAAATAAATAAATAAATAGCACGGATTCCATCTTGACATGTTACGTATTTAAACTTATACGCCATTAAATAAAATGCGCTTAATAACGGAGCATTGTTAACATTCATATACGTGGCTGTGGACACTGGTAACAGTTAAAGAAGAAGGAGAAGAAGAAAAATAAAAGCGTTTGGTCTTCTAATCCAAACGCATAGCGTCAGGTTTAGAATACGTGATTTTATCCAGGCAATTACTAGAGACTCCTATTTTTCCCCTTAGAAGGCCAAGTCGCAGGACCCCAGCATTCTCTTTCCGCCCGAACCGCCATCTTGCGAGCAACCGGGGGTAAGATGTACCGCCGCAATTGTTCCTAAAAATGATGTTTTGATGACGTTTTTCGAATTATAACGCTCTGGAAACATGCAATACACTTTTCTGCCTTTTCTTGTTTTAATAAAAAGCTCAATCCGAGTGCGTTTAAGCGAGTTAAATAGTAAAAACGGTGCCGAATCGAGTGCGCGTGGCCGAGCATGTGGGTCATGATGAAAAGCTTCATGGTGATAGTTTTCCTCGTTATTTAACTCCGCGGTAAAGATATCAAAGTGTCCGTATGAGCTCCAGCTCCTTATCCAATCCATTACTCGGTGCTTTTACACACGTGTTAAACACAATCTAATCGGGTCTAATCTCAGCGTTCTGGTCAGATGCTAATGCTGATCTTTTACAGCTTTAGTCACATTAGGAATTAGATTGATGACGCAAGGACATCTGAATAAAAGTGGTCAATCTTTTATAATAAGCTAATAGGAGCTAATGCTAACTCTTACACATGATCTGTGTGTTTTAATCCAGTAATCAGACGCCATGACTAACACAAGAGGCAAGAGGAGAGGGACCAGGTACATGTTTGCTAGGCCTTTCCGTAAGCATGGTGAGTGACATCAGATCGACATCCTGCTAAATACTGATCAAGTGCATTTCAGTGTGTTTATAACGAATGGCTTTTTCTCCCCAGGCCCAGTTCCTCTGTCCACTTACATGCGCATCTACAAGAAGGGAGATATTGTTGATATCAAGGTAAACAAAATGGCTTGTGTCAGGAATAGTGTAGATGATGATGAATATTAAATTGAGAGGTTGAAGAGGGCATTAGATAGAAAGCAGGAGCAAGAAGAAGAAAAATGCTTTTCAGTGTTTAAATCAAGCAGATGTTCATCTGTTTCCGCTGTGCGTAACAAGTCGGCCAGAAGTTTGCGCACATTCTGTGTTTTTCACAAGAACTTTAATTAGCAATAGTCTTAACGGTCAAAGGATTTATAATGCATTACAATTTTGTATAGGCTTGAATTTAATGATTGGTTAAATCGTTTGCCACTCACCTAATGTTATCCCTCGAACTAACACGTAATTCTAAAAGTCTCTAGTTTTACTTTTCCTTAATTCAATCTAGGAAGGGTTTTTACTAGGGGGGAAAGTGCTGATCTGAGGTCCTTGTTTCTGTTTGTTGATAGGGCACAGGAACCATTCAGAAAGGAATGCCTCATAAGTGTTACCACGGTAAAACCGGACGTATTTACAACGTCACACAGCATGCTGTAGGCATCATCGTCAACAAGCAGGTCAAGTAAGTACAATGCAACAGCCACCGCACTTGGTCTAGAGTTAACTGTTCACTTTATAAGCTATTACGGTTAGGATTATATATGAATGACAGACAGACAAATGTCCCTACATCACTTTCCCCATGTTCACTTTGCCACAATGACCTATTTATGTCCTGTGTGGTCATTCATGTGGGGGAGAGAAATCCTCCTTATGCACCCTGGCCAGACTGTTCCATGTCTCCACCAGACTGTCAATAAGGAGACATGAATTTATCCCTTTCTTCTCAATCAAACTGATTCACCTGTGAGCTCATTTTCACTGACTTTCTATATTTTCTTTCTGCAAGGGGCAAGATCCTGGCCAAGAGAATTAACGTGCGTATCGAGCACGTGAAGCACTCAAAGAGCAGAGAGAGCTTCCTGCAGCGCATCAAGGAGAACGAGAAGAGAAAGCTAGAGGCCAAGGCCAAGAACTCCTGGGTGGAGCTCAAGCGCCAGGTACACAACACTGTGCCCAGGAAGCCAGTTCTTACAGTGGACTTGGGGTTCTTATACAACACATTGCATTTTCCTCTCCTTTCTGTAATCGAGAAAGTGATGCTAATTAACCGTGGTTTAACAGTTGGATCCAGGATAGATAAACATCAGGCTTCAGTGCTCTATGTATTCAGATCAAACACTCAGTAATTTTATTGGACAAATTGTTCTAGCTTGTCAGAGACTATGCTTAATGTAGAGTTTGAAGATTTATTTGCAAATGCTGGAAGTACAAACTGAAAATGGATATTAAAAATGTGTAGGTTGTAAAATGGCACAGAGATGACATGGAACATATAGTTTGAAAGTCAACCTCTCTACACAACAAATATATGGTGGTGTAGCAACCGAACCGTGATCTCTTATTTAATGCTATAGATTTATTTTAAAGATTACTCACTCATGCAATCCACCCACAGTTATAATTAATGTACCCACTACTACACTGCAGATTAAGCACTGACTCATTTTTGCACACCATCATTAGTTTTGAGTTGTTTATGTATTCCATCATAAATCTGTGGCTATCAGATTTGATGGCTCAATTGCATGTTTTGTAAAAAATTTTTCCATACATTGTTTGCCCATCTTTTGCTCTTTTTCACCCTCCTCTGTTTTCTCCTGCATAGCCTGCTGCTCCTCGTTCAGCCCACTTCGTCAGCACCAAGAACAACAAGCCCCAGCTCTTGGAGCCCATCCCCTACGAGTTCATGGCATAAATTTGCTGACCAAATAAAGACCTTTATACACATGTCTCTGTCTACGGATCAGTTTTGTTTTGTTTTTTTTGCTTTGTTTAAACTCCTAAACCACTGTTTTTAATGTGAGAATTATTAGTCACTGTGGTGACTCCAGATTCTGAGACAGTGTAGACTTTCTTAGAGCCAGAATCAATTACATGTCTCTCGGTGCACCGCTATGGCCACAGCCTTCTGATTGATGAATGCAGGAATCTGATTGGCTCCCTCCCATGTGTGCTGTTTTTTTTTTTTTGTTGGAAATTGGACAAGATCATTTACTACATCCTTTAAAGAGAGCCTTTTTTTTTTTAATTGATCGTTCATTTTAATGTGATTGCCAATGTTGTGCAGCCTGTGTGTGAAAATAGGTGGCTCTTGGTCTGTTCATGAGTTTGCAGTCTGCATGTTATTTGCTCTTTGAGATTTTCATTTAATTATAAAATAAGGAGGTTGACACGCTGAAGATGCTGGTTTCTTTTTTCCAAATACAACATGAGGCAGTTTTGCTGGAGATTACACACTGAGTGGATGTCAAATTTCAACAACTGACTAGTTTGCACTGAACACTAGAGGGCAGTGTTGGCAAACCTAAAACTTAGTTTTCTCCAAGGATGGAATTGAGAGTGATTTGATTGAATGCACGTTAGTGGTGTGTAGTCTTTTATAGAAGCAAAGTGTACCAAGGAAAACAAAACTGGATTTATTTTTTAGTATTTACACCAAAAGGGTTAAATACCAGATACAACAAGTGTGTTGGGGGAATAAAGTCCTTGGGCAATCTTTGTCAGTTAAACAGTCACCACTACTGATTACTAAATGTAAGGTTTTTTTAAAAAAAGTGTACACTTTACTGTCCTCATATCTGCATAATTTTTTTACAACAGTGTTTGTGGACACCTGCCCATCCATCACACCCTTATCCAGTTCACCAAACTCTTGTGACAAATTTGGATGAACACAATTGTATAGAATGGCATTGTATGTTGTAGGTGTGTTAAGGTTCAAGTGAAAGAACGCAATTGTCATGTACAGAGCACTGATTCTGAATCAACCCTCTGAAGGACTTTGGGTTGAACTGGAATACCTTCTTTACTCCAGGCCTCCTTACCTAGCTCAGTGTCTGAACTCAATAACACTTATCCACAGCCATGTTCCAAAATTTAATGGAAAGCCTTCCCAAAGAGTGGAGCTTATTACAACTGAAAAGGGTGAATAATTCTGGAATGGTATATTTATTAAGCACACTTGGATGTATATGACTGTGATCGTCAGGGAATCATCTTTTTATCCATTTACAGTTACGTTACTGTTTTGGAACTTACAGACTACAAGGTGTTGATGCTGGAGAATCTTGTCATGAACTTTAATTCAGTAAAAGTAAACATCTACATCTGTCACAGCTGACCAATCAGAATTGTTTTTATTATATATTAATTTTGCTCCTTTTAATAAGGGGTGCCAATACATTTTTTGTTGGCGGTAAAGGTTTGTATAAAAATATTTGTTTGCTTATTATTTGGACAAACCATTTAAGGTGTGAAAGTCTAATGTGGTGTGTGTGTGTGTGTGTGTGTGTGTGTGTGTGTGTGTGTGTGTGTGTGTGTGTGTGTGTGTGTGTGGTGATCAGTGCATACACAAGGCCCACCTCCGTCTGTGTTGACGTTAACCAGAGTTTGTGTAGCCAGAGTGGCTGAATGGTTGACTGGATATTTGACAAATATGTTATCTCATCCCTGCTCAGTAAATTTACCCAATATTTACTCCAATTAGGGTTTCCTGAGATAGGAGCCACAAATATACGTGTGTGTGTGTTTGAGGGAAAAAGTGGGAAGGCTGATTTATTAGTGCGCTCAGAGACAGCTTCATTTCTCTTCGATGCCATCTAAGTAACACCCCATTCTCACTCCCATTAAATTGTATCAGGCTAATTAGATGTTGCTAAACTTTTGTATCATCTGTTTGACCTCATGAGATCGACAAATTTGTTCCTCTCCTCTAACACAAATCGACTGCAATAGCACCTGTGTTGTTGCTCTTTGCTGGACACACATGGCTGAGTGTGAGTGGTTGAGTGTGTGAGTACGGCAACAATAAGGTGAAAGGGTCAGCGTGTTCTGTGAGAACGTACGGGATCAGACTGATAACCTCAACAAATGCTGTGCATATCCGTTGTCCACAGAGGGCAGATGATAATGTGTGCTGTGCTATCACGCCACTGTTGGTACAGCTACATGTTTAACCAGTTGAATGCAGGTGACCGGGTCTCGCCAAGCCAAAAGCCAAAGCAATCCATCAGCGAGTGGCACAGCGGCCTGGTATTGATAAGTGAATTCTTGCAACTGTTATAAGGCTGCTTGTTAGTACTAAACACCTCTTGACTGTGCATTAATTTGCTGAAATTCATCCTTGATTCAGGGGTGAATCCACTGCACATCCTGAGCAGTTGAAGAAATACTTCAGTCCATTTCTATACACCACTTCTAGAGTACATGTGTGATCATCACGGACATAAAGTCTGTTCAACACCATCCTTCAACACACTTCTTCGTTCCACTGAGCCAAAAGCAACCGCTAAAGACAAGTTCACTTGTAATGAATGTGTTACTGCTACCATTCCAAGAAAACACACTACTATGATATCTGTAAATATTTTGTACAGAACATCCACCACAAATTATCCCACAACATCCAATGCATTTTGTTCTCTAAAAATGATGAGGATGCCACGGCCATTTTATGCGAGGCCAAAAGTGTCTTCCATAGAGTGGATGTATCTTTAGTTTTCACAATTATAACCAATAATTTCCCATGAACCCACCACAGCACCAATGGGAGTTCATAAGTTCCCATTGTGACCTCTGACTTTCTAATGATAACCTATGGATTGTATTGGAAATCCCATCATTTATCTCTGTTCAGTTTATTTGTCAACTGCTACAGTACCTCAATGTGTCCTGCTTTTATTACCTGCCTGGTTATTGGTGAGAAGGTTAAAGTGGTTTTGGTTGTAGTAACAATGTATTTCCTATTTCTGACTTTTTCACGTTGAACGAATTCTCTATTGCTGTTTTTCCGAAGTGTTAGTGCTATTTAAAATAATGCTGTTTACACACACAGTAACTTTATCTCTGCATGTCTCCAGTTGGGGTATTATGAGGTCGTCAGTAGGCCTTCCTTAGTCGTTGCCGTTGCGTTAGTAATAATGTTTATCAACTTATGGTTACTTTAGAGTTCTGCCTGACAATAAAATGCTTTCTTGCTGCTAATATGAAACATTTTGGAGAGAGATTTGGTGTTTGTGTATAAAATTCAGCTGTGTATATCTGAATCATACTGTATCATAAGAGATGAAGGAGAAGCAGTCTGTGTGTGACACCACATCTAGTCTCTAAACCTTGCTGTCTCTGATGTCACCGGAAGTCACCGGATGATCTCTGAATCTAATATATGATCTTTTCTTTACTTGTGTCATAATGATGATACGCAAATGTTCCACAAATGGTTAAAAAGCATGAATTGCTATTTGGTAATAAATTAAATTTACAGTACATTTAATGCACTGCATTGATAGGAGGAATAATCCAGTTCAGACTGATAACAGTTAATGCTGAATCACACAACACATCATTCTTAATTATTTTCCTGAAACAGCATGCCCCTAGGTGTTTTATTTTTAATATTGAATCGCAGTCCAGCTCCAAACTGCAAAATGCAGATTGTATAACATGAGCTTGAACGCGTGGCATGTGACTCAGTTCTCCCAGCAGTGCCAGAGGAGCCGAGAGGCACTGACTCATGAGCAGTTACTGATTGAATAAAGCAAGAGTAAATAGACTCAAGGGAAGAGAAGAGGCCAAGGGGGGCGATGTGGGGTTGTGCTAGGGAGTGGATGAAAGCAGTCATGGAGTACGAGCTCCTTAATCATGCCTGCTTGACACTCACAGATTGAGGCCGTCAAGCAGCGAGGCAGCCATATCGACCTTACGTTACATATTAACCACGGCGACAAGCAAACATGCAAGATTAGGTGATAGGAAGATGAGACATCATGGTGTCTTGTCTTCTTCATTCATATAAAGTCCATCTCTAGTGTCTGTCACTCTGCTTCTGTCCTCTGGTGTGGTGATAGAATCTATGAGAAGAAAAAGGGCTGATGTGAAGGTTTGGCTAAGAGTCTTGCTGTTTTGAAACAAACTCCAGCAATGGCCAGGAGCCAGTGTTTGTCTTTGTTTGTTTTTTTTTTGTTGCTTGTTGCTGGTTATCAGTGCAGAGCCATGGTCAATCAGATACAGAGACAGTTTTATTGATCCTGTCCACAGAAGGGTTGGGACACTGCAAGACTGGATGGGCAGGAGGACGAGGAAGGGCGGGATTAGATAGCAGGAAGGTTGACTACAATGTTATGGTCTGGTTTGCACTGTGAATACGCATGACAATCACACGACTAGAACACGTTGGAAATGGAAGATGTTGGGGTTTCATCAGTTGATGGACATTTTACTAAAGCTGGAGAAATTTGAAACTGAAAATGTCAAGCTACAAGCTGAAATAGCTAAACTACAGCCAAACTACTTTGCTTATAAAGCAGATTCGTACACTATAAGTTAAGTGTACAAAGAAAAACAAACTAACTACACTAAACTGAGAAAAACCAACTGTTTCATTTTGGTTTTATTGCTAATATATTGGTTTTATATAGCTAATTTATGGCACAAAATGAAATTGACAGGATCTCACTTTACCTTCATTTCTGGAAATCTCTAGCTAGCTAGCTAGCTAGTTGATATATCATTATTTTTTATATCAGTTTATCTGCATTATTTATACTATTTACTGCATTCTTTATTATCATTACTATCATTATAACCATCAGTTGAGCAGTTGACTAGGGTTGAGTGATAGCATGAGCCACCACTGAGATAAAATGCTGACACACAGGTCTGCTTTTGGACTTTATAACGGAAAAAATGGCAGACGGCTGCTGTAAATCCGACCTATCAGTAAACTTCATGTTATCAATAAACCATGATTGCGCATCATAAATTCTGTTTGTATATGCGTGTGTGTGGCGCATTATTAATTAATCATGAATGACAGTCCTTCAGACACAGACAGACACATTCAGGAGCCAGTTTTGACAGTTTAATACCTTTCATCAATCTTTGTCAGACTATCCCAAAGACCTTCATCCCCAATCGCATGGTTTTACAGGCCAGCGGATTTAAAGCGGTTAGGTCAGGCAACACACGGATAAAACACTGTGCTAAATCAGACCGTTTCACTCAATTATCCCCACATTATTTCACATATAGTATTCATTCAATTTTTCAATTGTCGTAAGTTAATCTGACTTATTTGTTCATCTATCTATATTTATGTGATTATCAAGAGATAAGAAATGTTCAGACTACGTTGCCTCTTGATACCGAGAAGCCTGTGGATAAATCTTACACAAATTCACACCTAGGAGCAATGTAGTGATAATGAAAGCCAAGGATTGACCCAAGCAAAGGGACATTGATGGCTTCTTTGCTTAGGAAAGTTATACAGTTTATTTCCTCATAACAATGAAATCATGATTGAATAATGCAAATTCAATCGTTACATTTTTAACTAATCTAATGTTATAATGTAATATAATAATAACGTTATATATAGTACATAAAACACGTTAGAACTGTTATACAAACACGACAAAACCCAAAATCACTCATTTCTGAGGTGTGCTTAGCATTTTATACCACTAGCAAGAAGCAATGTCACGTGACACGGGTCGGTTTATGCTAATTAGGAATGATCCATAATTGATTGCTGTTGTTTATAATCAGATTATTCCAAATAGTTTTTCGTTTTTAAAATACTTTCCACGTACATGAATTATGAGCGGTATATATACTATACCACCATATATATTATACGTCCAGCCGTTTCCTAGTTTTCCCTGCACTGAATGCAGCTCAGTCCTTAATGAGTGATAATGGTACAGTCCACGGTTAATAAAAAAGAAAGGAAAACGTCACTCGCAGTCGTTCGGCAAAAAGTCACCGACCGAAAAGAGAGAAAAGAAAATAATTGCGATTAAAATGGGAGAACGTTTCAAAGGTCCGACTAAGAGCTTCGTATGTTCCTTCTTCAACTGTAAGGCTTCATTTTCCAAGTTCTGGAAGCTGGAAGCTCATTACTGCAAACACACAGGGCTGGTAAGAGACAAGACAGGAAAGTAAACAGCTTCTGTGTGGAATCTTAATCTGATCCGTTTGTTTTCCTGCTTTAGAAACCTTTTGCTTGTGATAGCTGTGATAAAAGTTTTTGCACCAGGTCCCAGCTCACCAGGCACAATCTGAGCCACAGTGGGAAGAAGCCATACCAGTGAGTCCTTATATACTTTCTTATAATAATCCTTATAATGGTGATGATCCTTATAATGATCCTTATAGTAATCATTCCCTTCTGTTAAGCTTAATTGTGTCAAACAATCTGCAGATGTTTAGTGGATGGATGTTCCGAAGGCTTTACCAGTACTGCTGGGTTAAAGAACCATGTTGAACGTGTGCACCAGCACAAGGAGAAGCAGTATGTAGTGAGTATGGAGCCACACACCACACGCACTCATAAAAGCATCCGAGAACCTGCGTTGGCTTAGTCTTCTTTCTGCCATCTCTTCTTATTGGTTCCCGTTTCTTAAATCATCCTTGATTCCTGGAGGTAAGGATGAAGGAACATGAGGATTTGTTTTTAATTTATTTTTGTTGCTGTTTTTCAGTGTGATTATGAGGGTTGTTTGAAAACCTTTCGTAAGAATAACCGGCTGAAGGCTCACAAATGTGAGCACACGAACCAGTTACCGTTCGAGTAAGTAAGGACAGATTGTACCCGTGCTTATTATCTCAACTGCGTCTGATTTTACTCTAATAAATTCTTTCAGATGTCGATATGAGGGCTGTGAGAAGAAGTACGTGACTGCTAAAAAGCTGAAAAAACATGAGAAAGTGCATGATGGTAATTTACTTAAAAAAAAAAATTCCACAGAACAACTTTCAGAAAGACATTGTGTGTAATTTTGCTCCATTCATATTGTCCTAATGTTGAACTGGTAGGTTATCTGTGTGTTGAAGAGGGCTGTGAATTCCAGGGAAGGACGTGGACGGAATATCAGGCGCACAGGAAAGCGGAGCACAGAGGTAACTGGCTCCATCTGTGGATTCCATGTGATCTCTCATTACGAGTTATAACCTCTGCTTCTACTGTATGTGCAGAGGTTCTGCAGTGTGAAAGCTGTACGAAGGTTTTCCATAAAGCCTGGTTTCTAAAGAAGCACAGACTGTTCGTCCACATGGGTGTACGTCGCATCTTCAAGTGCACTAAGGAGGGCTGTACTAAAACCTACACCACTCATTTCAACCTCCAGAATCACATCCTTTCCTTCCATGAGGGCAAGCGCTCCTTCATCTGCCCTCATGACGGTTGTGGGAAAGCGTTCGCCATGGAGGTGAGAAGCGGTTCAGAAACGGGTGATGAGGCATTTAGGCTTTGATTAAAAACATTTCCTTTGTGTTCACAGGAAAGTCTGAAGCGACATTCTGTAATCCATGACCCTCAAAAGAAAAAGATGCAGGTAAACCTCAAGGTGACTACAGTAATGCATCTCTAATGATTAGCTTTGAGAATCTGGACACATTTCCCTTTTTATACTGGAGTTCAAAGGGTATTTAAGTAAAGAATAAAATAACAGGGTGCTATCCAAAATGTGCAATAATTCAAAATGTGATTTGTTTTCCCTTCTGCCCTCAGAAGACTAAGAGAGGACAGAAGAAGAAGAAGAAACCCAAGAGGACCGTTTCAAATACCTCTGAAATGGATGAACAGCTGAAACATCTTTCTCTAAATGTTTCCCAGGACAAGCCCTCAACATCCTGTGATTAATGAGGACTTCCTCGTTAGTCGACTTTACATTCACTATCCAGCCTAATTCTATCAAACACTACTAAATAAACTCACTTCTCTGCAACTCTGGTTTTGTGTTGAGTTAAATGGTGAGGATTTGGACAGTAAAATGAGCTGCTTCTTAACTGCCGATGTCCTCATGGCAGATTAGGAGTGGGAGTGTGGTACCTTCATCTGTGCTGCTTGTTAGTAATTTTTTCAGGTTTTTGGTGCAACCTTGAGTGTGTATCTTGGGGTGGGTTTTGTTGCTATTTTGTACAGTATAGTGAAGCCAAGGGTTGCTAATCTCTACTAAGAACCAGGTCAGATGTGCACTCGGTCAAATGTGACTCTTGTAGGCTTACATAAATCAACATAACACTAAGCTGTGGCCACACACCCACACTGCAAACACTGAGATTTATCACGCACGTGTCTGTGGGAAAGATTTATTTATTAAACACCTGTACACATACACATATTCAAACATCCTCACTTGTATTCACATTCTCTCTCTCTCACACACACACATACAAGAGATCGAGATAACATCTATATATAAAACCCCTGGCAGGGTGGAGTCATGAGAAGGCCTTAAGGCTGCTTTCCAGAGGGGTGGGGCTTCCCTCATGGGCATGGCAGGGTTCTCTAAGGCCAGGTTGTGTGGGTTTTTTCTTTTTTCTCAGCATCGTGTGAAGCATTCAAGTTTTTGAGACACTGACACTATGGCATCCGTGGCAGAGCAGAAGGGACACAGGAATGATAAATCGCTTGGATGCGAGGACGGTGAAAGACTACGCTAGGCTCCCAGGCCAGGAGACGACGGTGAGCGCCACCCGACTGCGCTGCTCTTTCAGCATGGGAACGAGGGCTGAGTGGCTCATGCCAGCTGTCGGAAGTCCGTTCACCGCCACGATCATGTCACCACACCTGAGGACGGAGACGAGAATAAGATCTACAGAGAAGCCATGATCAGAGTGTCAGAGGAAATCATACACTCAAAATCATCAGGGGATATGATGATGCAAATTGTGCAAAATCCATTTCTGTTAAAAATAAATAAAGCTAGTGATCAGTAGTAATGAACGTTACTAGGTATTTGCTATTTTTCATGTGGCACAGTGATGTTTCTTGGTCATATTTTAGTTACATTTAAAACCACAAATGCAATTGCATTAAAGAAATTACATACTCGCTCGTGTTCAATAGCTTTAGAAGGTAGCGTGTTGGATGTCGGACTCACTTCAGGCGGCCGTCGTAATAGGCAGGAGTTCCTAACACTATGGTCTTAATGAAAAATGCCTGGTTGACGTGGTTGTCCTCGTAACCGCCGACAATACTGAAGCCCCAGCTACCAGGGTGACTCCGGCGCAGGACGATCTCATGGCTACTGTTCAGGTAGCTGAAAATAATAATAAATAATAGTAAATAATGACACACGAACTTAAAACTGTAACACTGACAAGTTTTATGTACAGCAAACACTCCATATGGATGACGCAGAGGAAAACGATGCCACTTCACAGGTCACAGAGAAAGCAGGGGAGAAGGGGAAAGGTTGTCTATGTCTTCATTGCGGTTGCTATTCAACTCACATACAGCACGTGTTTTCTAGGGAAGTAAAGCGATGGTATATTTTAGGAACACAATATGATTTTGGGACCTTGTGCTTGCTCTCGGTCAGTAAAGAGATCCTGAGAGGTGAAGATAAAGGAGTCAAAGACAAGATTGAGAATTTGGGATTTTGAGAAAAAAAATGAGTCAGGACCATAAATGTTCAAAGAAGAAGGGACAGCTGCATGGAGGAAGACTGGATGGAGGTGATTTGGCACAACAACACGAGAAAGGAAGGAGACGGACAGATGCAGAGGAGAGGGGGATTGCGGAAGAGAGGCACAGTGAATAAGAGAGACGAAGGAGACTGAAAGGCCTCTGTGTCCCAGCCTCCTAAGGAGAGATTGTGATTTTACTACATGGCACTTTCAGCTGACGAACAACTTGGGCACACACTGACGCGTAATCCCTAGGCCTTATTCTCAAACACGTGACTTGGGTTTCATGAGGCTTCGTATTCAAAATAGCTCCACTTTCTCATCTGGTCTGTGTGCCGTCCTTTGTCTCCGATGACATACTGTTAAGGACATGGGAAATAAGGAGATGAACTTAACACCCTGCACGCTCATGGCTCTCTGCCACGTCGCTCTCCCTGGTGTCGTTTTATTCGGATCGCTGCTTACCGAGGCCAGGTAGCTATTTTTAAAGCATCCCAGAAGAACAATGGTTACCGGTCTGAAAATAGAAAGCGTTTGAAAAAGCACATCCTGTTAAAGAGCAGGCATGTATCTGTGTCTTTGCTGCTTTGGGGACCAGATAAGCTAAAATCAGTGCTATTCATCTTCCTCATTATTTTAAAAGCTCCCATGAGATTTTACTTTTATTAAGTCAACAGGGAGTGAAACCTTACCTGGGTAGACCCAGCCACAGGACCCAGGACGGTGACCAGCTGGCATCGTAGTCGCTCTCATGGTGAGGCAGAAGGCCCTCGTCCTGCCCCGGCTCGTCCACCATGCTCACCTCCAGCGCCCGCAGCTGCACAGAACAGGAGGCGGCGCTGGATTTCAGCGTGCCTACTGCGTCACTGTGGCTCAGGGATGTCAAATCCTGACCGTTGATGCTCAGCAGCACGTCTCCTGAGCACACAGTGAAGTGAAGGTTAATGAGGCGAGTTTAAAGACACGCACAGCAGAAAGAAGCCTTCGCATGGAAAACATTATCATTGTGACCTCAACACTTAATCATAGGGTTTTATTTTTCATTATCATCGGCTGCAATTATATTTTAAGTACTTCTGCTTTACATACAGACAGTTGCAAAATTATTGGCACCCAAAAAAAATTATGCGGTACAATATTGACTACAAAATAATTCTCATCAGAGCCTTTTCTAAATGTTTTTTCTGCACAGAAATATAATAATTCCAGACCATATTTGACTATATTCATTTTAATGAGTATTACATTTTGTTTTATTTAGATTATTTTACTAATATATTATTAATTATGCTTTATATATTTGTTTGTTTTTTTATAATTAGTTTAAATGTATAAATTATTCTGTGAAATGTATTATTATTATTATTATTATTATTATTATTATTATTATTATTATTAATAGTATTACATATAATCTATTAAAAATCAAATCATTTAAAAAAAATCGTGATTTTCAGTTTGTGAGTTTTTTGTTATCTATCCCGTAACACTAGAAAAACAAACATGCTAGGAAAGGAGTGTGAGGTGTTGTCACTGACCCCGCTTGATTCGTCCGTCCCGTGACAGGCAGCCATGCGGTTGGACGCTCGTGACAAAGATGGGCAGTTCACCACTCTTACTGCCCCGCCCCCCAGCCACGGTCATTCCCAGTGACTCTTGTGGCTCCTTCTTCACAGTGATGTGTTTTTCCTTGCAGGTGACACACTGAGAGAGGTCCTAACACCAATATACAGTATATATAAACAATTCAAATCAAGCACAGAGTTATATAAAAGCACGTTCCAAACCGTCTTATTCCTCTTAAAACATAAAACATGTTCATGGAGAACAAGGAATGATTTTCATTTGGCTTAATGTTATACTGAGAAATCAAAGAGATTTGATTTTTTTTTTAAATATTCTTTGCTTCTTTTACATTATGCATCATATCATACTGGGAGCCTACTGATGACATTATTATAGCCTCCAACAGCAAAATCATACAATAAAAAGAATCCAACATAAGATGTTACTCCTGCCATCTCTGGAGTCTCAGTACTGCTCCTTCAACACCATCAATCACTCAATCATTGATCCATCCAATAGGAGTCATTAATTACTACTGAGAACAAAGTAAAGGTTGTTATAAGAGAGAGAAGTGACTGTTCCACACACACACACACACACACACACACACACACACACACACACACACACACACACACACACACACACACACACACACACACAAACACAAGCAGACTCACCCTGTATGTGGAAGAGCGGCTGAGCTGAAGGTTGGGCGTGGGGTTTGGCACAGCCGTGTGGTGCACCGGAGGCAGGAAGTGTTCATGGCACCAGCTATCGCGGGCTGAGCTCGAGCCTGTGTGTACAGCCATGGTCTGCTTGCCAGGCCTGCTGATCAGCAGATTCACTCTCTCCCCACTGGCCTGAAGTGATACAGTAATAATAATAATAATAATAACATCATCAGTGTCAAATGCCATTTAATGCTAGAAACGTGAATGCCAAACCACTGACACAGTGGCTTCTGCCAAGTGTAACCTCACACTCTCTGTCCCTTTGTGCTCAGAAATACATTTATCAATGCTTAAGCAACACTCATTTAGGACGGAGTTTTATTCTTACATCTTTTTTTCCCCCACCGAACATATGCTTCCTCCAAAACACAGATAAATACATTTTCCAAAATAAAATGTCATATAAGCCGATCAGTATATAAATGTGCAATGATTGACAGTTGCATAGGTCTTACAAAATCTCTGATAAATAACGGATACTCTCTGGAAGCCCCACCCCATTTCGTTTGGGATGTGGAAAATAGTTTTTACTTGTGAAATAAAAATCTAATAGTGAATAAAAAACCCCCCAAAAACCCACATTCAAACAGTTGGAGCAGATCTGGGGTGAAATTATCAGCGGGACTACTGGAAATATCTCAGTGTCATTCATTTCTGGACTTCTGATCCTTTTCTGAAAGGGAGACCCTGTGTTGTAGGATTCTTTATAGAAGTTCTTCTAGAGGATGTGTTTCTGAACCAGCCTATTATTCACATTTTCTCTTTCTATACCTGTATAATCTGTGCGGCTTGCTCAGGCGTGCCATGCCTCAGGTCATGCTCGTTCACTGCCAGCACTCTGTCGTTGCTGTGCAGTCGTCCGTCCTTAGCGGCTAAACCCCCATCCAGCAGTTCTAGCACAAACACGCCGGGCTCGTCTGTGCGCCGCACCAGCTTAATGCCCAGCTGTTCGGTAGAGTCCCGCTTGTGCAGGGTGATGCGCAGGCTACCCGGGCTACCCTCAGGCACTGCTTGGGCAGAAACAGCGGCCACTTGGGGAGGCCGGGCGCTGCAACGGCGCTCTCTGAGCACGGTAAGCTGTAAGGTGGCACACGGGCGAGCCAATGTGGAACGGGCGAAGTTATGCGGTGTGTTACTGATGTCTACGTTGTTGACCTGCAGATAGAGGGAGAGCTGTAATGCCTGAAATGCAGCTCTGTAACTGAATACTAATCGATCATCAAATAGCAATAAGACTTTGGAATTCGACTGACGGAATTGCCATGCGGTCAAATAAACATGTGGCCATTCACTAATAAGGACATTTTGCTGACAAGGTTCTGTTCTTGGAGAAATTAAAGGTGCAGTTTGTAATATTTAGAGCTCGCTGTTGCCGGTTAGGAAACTTGGTTTAGCAATTGCTATAAAAACACTGGTATCACTGTTTCCTTTTCTTATGTTGAAACTATTGTATGAGGAAGAGCTGAGCTGGCTCATTTCTGGGCCAGAAAAATGTGAACAGCTGTGTAAAATAAATAAGCAAACAGTTATACCAGACCCCTTAAACTGTAAGACTGCAACTCACAGATGGTGGTTTAAATCTTATGTCATTATTTAGGTCTAGAAACATTTGAAAAATTACTAACTGCACCTTTAAGCCTATGATACATTAGACCAGCTTTCTTTACCTGTAGAATTTGGTCACCTGCCAGCAGCCTCCCATCTCGAGCAATGACACCGTCACGGTACACCTCCTGGATTACGATGTTTATAAGAGGAGTCTCGTTGCCCCCGACTATACTTATACCCAACTCCACGTAGGGGTTTGAGCGATGAATCTCAATGGTGGTGATCTCACCTTCAGGCAAAGATGGCAGCTTTACACAACCTGGCAGGCGGAAACAGTACATCCATCATCGACTCGGGTGTAAAGACAAGTGCATTCATTCATCTTCATTAACCGCTTTATCCTGGTCAGGGTTGTGGTGGATCTGTAGCCTATCCCAGGAACAATGGGCTTGAGGTGGGAAATGAGATGCCAGTTCATCACATAGCACCATCAACATATCCATAATGCACTTAGGGGTATTTTAGTGTCACTAATCAAGAGGTATGTATATTTCACAGAAATGGAGCATGGGAATGAAAAAAAAATCATACCCTCTTCTGCTGACAAGGGCAGAGACTCAACAAAGTCCCACCCTGATGATGCGGAGCTGCCGGTACGGAGAAGATGGATGCAGGGGTTACTGAGGGGACGCTTTACACGTGGAGGGATGCGCTCTAAACCGTGGACACCTGAAGAAATCAGTCTCAGTTTAATCAATTCCTCACACTACATACATTACCTTCTGTGTCTGAACGTCCATGTAGACAAAAAGGAACTGAATTAAACTTCTCACATTCTGTCCTGTGTGATTTACACTGATGCGCTTTTTACATCCTTTCAATCAGCTAACAAAAGGATTCCAATTTAGACTTCTGTGGTTTGGACTAAACCTATTGAATTAACTCTGCTGCATGACCCAAGCCATGGGTGGAAAAGTACAGATCTGACACCTATTTGAAAAAGGCTTTAAAGTAACTCACTGTCCTCCTCGGTGCTCTCCTCGAAGGCAGGGTTGTCGACGCCTCGCTCCTCTGTCCACACGGGCACGTTGCTGTTGCTACTGCAAGCGTTGGAACCAGCAGGGGGTGGCGATGTGCTCTCCCTCAGCTCGCTCTCTGGAGATTTGGAGGCATCAGTCACCATGGTTTTGTCCTCACATCCTTTAACCTGGGGGCCCTCCAGGACCGTTCTCTGACCCTGTGTCCCAGGACACCTGCAAACACACACACACACACACACACACACACACACACACACACACACACACACACACACACACACACACACACACACATTATTCAGTATAGACCAAATGATGATGGTGATCCCAAATATTATGTACTGTATATTACATTAAGTTCACTAACTTTACATAGTTTTGTCATCAATACATTAATTTACCTCAAGCTTAAAAAAAGAACCTAAAAAGTCTCAGATTTTATTATACGTATTGTTTTACCCAGTGATAAAAATAAGCCAAATCTATATCATTCAGAGATGATAGGCTAGAACAAAGTCCAGCTTCAGGGCAGAGTTTAAAGGTAACACAGCAGCTCTATTCAATGATTAATCATTCTTAATATTAAAGCATATATTTTATCTGTATTGAATAATTAGTAACTTGATGTAACAGTTCAATAAGACAACATTTGAATAGCAAGAAATCTTTATAAATCTTTATAATCTAAATATGCAGCTTCTACCTTATGTTAGTTGATGGTCTGCATTTACTAATTGGGACGTGATTGGTGCTCTTATTTTAGGACACAATAACAGGCGTTCAACACATCTGAGATTTCTCTAACTGTTATATATAATCTATCCATTGGGTACTGGGTCTGAATTGATGTCTCCATCCACTGAGCCAGACCTGATAGAGCTCGTCTCCAAGGCTCTACTCCAAAGCTCTATCACAGCGACGAACACCTCATGTCCACTGCCTGTACTCGCAACACTCATCTGTCACTCACTACCCACACCACCCTTGTAACCATAGACAAAGACATGAGGTGTCAATATACCAGCGTGTTTCAACCGCTAACTGACCTCCTGCTTCGCCGCAACATACAGAATCAACAGCGACTGTTTCACATCATTGACATCATTGATCCGCTTGTTAATCTCAGGATCTTGTCAGGTGATGGAAGGGTCCTTAACCCTGCAAAGGTTATTTAATTATTATGAAATTATTTATTTATTATATAAAGTATTTTGGAAACATTTTTGAGAGATAAAGGTTTGAGAAATGATTTGAGATTTCAAAGCACTATCAACTATATGACTGGCTCAAAAAATAAATGTTTATATCAGTGATTGGCTTTTCGTCTGCTTTTATGTCGTTAAAAAGGAGGTTTAAAAAAAAAAAACATCCCTCCCCCCACACACAATAATCAGAGCTCATTATGGACAATCCTCTGTCCTCATTATGGACAATCCTCTGTGCTCATTATGGACAATCCTCTGCCCTCATTATGGACAATCCTGTCCTCATTATAGACAATCCTCGGTCCTCATTATGGACAATCCTCTGTCCTCATTATGGACAATCCTCTCTCCTCATTATGGACAATCCTCTGTCCTCATTATGGACAATCCTCTGTCCTCATTATGGACAATCCTCGGTCCTCATTATGGACAATCCTCTGTCCTCATTATCCTCTGTGAGCTCTGGTCTCAGGTTATGAGCTGATTCGAGTACCATGGCTTCAATATGAGGACATCCAGCACACAGCAGATGTTATAAAGAGCATATATAAATGTAATTGAAAATCTATCTTGCTATTTATCAAACATGTGCTAGAATAAATGGTGTCATAAAAAGATAATTTGCCAGGAAATAATTTATTAAAAATTAGATTTTTTTTATAAGGAATGTTTTTATTTTATTTAAAATCTTATGGATTTTCTAGTGACATGTTTAGACATCATATTGTAATATAGAATTGTAACAGATATAAGAGAAAATAACAGATGAGCATCTGATTAAAATATATCTGTTATTGTGTAAATATCTAAATACAATAAACATTTATTTATAGGCAAGTATTCAGACACATTTTTACATACAAATGTTATTACATACATTCAAATCAATCAAGCAAATCACTAATGTCTTTTTTTCTGTTGATCGTTTCAAGACAAAAGCAAAGCATGCTCAAGCAACCTGGACTTTTTCCCCCTAAGCATCTTCACTGAATCCAGACTCTGTCTAAACTCTAAACTCCACATGCTCAGGCACAGAAGTTTGGCACAATCCACAGACGAATCTTGCCAACCGTAATCCAAGCCAAACCTGAGCACATTCAAGGCGCGGCACTCGTTTCACACCGTATCGCAAATGTTAATCCTGAAAGCCAATCAGCTAATCTCACGACCTAAACTAAAAACTCATGACTTCGGACTAAATCCCAAGTTTCCCACTCACCATAGACCTGGGTTGCCTTTGGCAGTCTTGCAAAAGAAGTAGCTGAAAAGCTCTCTGGAGTTGAAGTTTCCCAGCATGGCCACAGCGGATGCAGGCACATGGTCGGCCAACACATTCCTCAAGGACTCTGCTAATCTCCTGTCACATGACTAAGGGGCAAATAATCCCTGGATGAGATGGCAGATCAGGCCCGGCTTGGCTTCAGTTCCAGAGAAAGCATTTGCATCGATACCTGTCGGCTACTTACTCAGCTCAGTGAAACGACAGTGTACAGGTCGCATTAAATGGATATTCTAGAGTGTCTGACGTGTCTGAGAGATAATCACAGAAAAAAAGAAAAAACACAACAGAAGATTTCTTTACCCCAAACTCAATCATGAGGGCAGATGCTGACGTCCACCAAATAAGCTTTCAAACACATTATATGGCCAAATGTTTCCGCAAAAAATCATATAGAAGCTCTCTGTATGCTGCAGCTTTTCGATTTCCCTCCACTGGAACTTAGAGGCTCAATGACAATGCCCCTGTGCACAAAGCAGGCACGGTGTGTTAAGATTGGTGTGAAAGATCTGAAGTCTCCTGCACAGAGCTCGGACCTTAATCCCACTGACCATCTGATTTGACAACCTGAGGATTTCTCACCGTTGCCTTTTAATTTTAACAGGATGCTATTCAACGATGATACACTGTGTTTTACGCTGTTTTAAGCCATGGTTTTAAATCAGCAGCTGATTTGGTGTCTGAGAAAAATCATCAAGATGCATCTGGTCTGCTGTTTTATTTTCAATACAGGAAACATGTGGTGGACAGAGACAGAGAAATAAATATGTGGTGGACAGAGACAGAGAAACGTGAGGTGGACAGAGACAGAGAAATAAATATTTGGTGGACAGAGACAGAGAAACGTGAGGTGGACAGAGACGGAGTGGGAAAAACGCTGGAGTATTCCTTTAAGCCGAGTGAAGCGACAGAGCTGTGTGTACTGTACATGCTACTCAGTGTGTGCTACATCAGGCACAGCATGTGACATGTTCACTCTTGTGTATGCTCTTCTGTGTGCACCCAATGACATCTGTAGCTCTTAAAGAGGAAAAAATAGCAGCTCTTCAGAGAATTAAACAAATCCCTGCATAGTCCAGTCAAAAGATGTGAATATTTAATGTCCATATTTCTAAATCTGTATATCATTTATACGACCTGTAAAGCTGCTCTGAGTAATAAAGTGAACCAATGTTCCTGGTACATTACACACAGGTGCATTCTGTGTGTGTGTGTGCGTGTGTGTGTTTGTGTGCAACAGTTTTTATTTGCAATTTTTTCTGAATGTTACAGAAATGTTTCTGTAAATTTTAATGTAAATTATTTGCCCTTTTTTTTGTTGTTTGGACAATTTAAAGATTTTATGAGACGTTTATCAGGAAAATGCAGTATTTTCAGAGTCAAAGTTAGCAGCTGATACTAAGAATTATGTATTTTCAGAATCTTTTCTTATAAAAGTGCCAGCGGATATGAGGAAAAACGTTGATGTTCCTGACAATGCTGTCTTTTTCCACTGTTTTTTTTTTGTCAGTGTAACTTCACCTTATGGCAGAAAACAATGCTAAAACATGCTAGCTATGTACTACTGTAGTTACCTAAAGGATTACTATAACTGATTAGCTAGTTTGGTGCAGTGCTCTCACGACTTTAAATGCTTGAACAACGAAAGTGTTGGATGTCAGATGTTCAAGTTGAAAGCATAAATTCATGCTCCATAGCATTTTAAGAAACAATTCAAGTACTATTTTCAGAACATTGCATGGATGCTGTTTTTGTAACTTTCCTAGATTTTGTCAAATGCATTAGCAAATGATCTGATAAAGATCTGTTCTCCCTGTGTGTTTGTGTGTGCGTGTGTGTGTGTGTGTGTGTGTGTGTGTGTGTGTGTGTGTGTGTGTGTGTACCTGTGTTTGAGATGTGCCTCCAGGTCACAGCGTGGCATGCTAAGAGAGCAGACTGGCATAAGTGGACACGTGACAGACAGTTTATCCAGCAGTTTGTGCACCAGGATGCTGGAGCGTCGGCAACCCTGCAGCTGCAGCCTGGCACGATCCAGTGGGCAAAAGTCACGCTCTTGTAGGAAGCTGCGTAGGCAGCGGGCGCAGAACGTGTGACCACACGGCGTGTCCAAAGGCTGCACCAGTGGCTGCAGGCAGATATGACACACCAGGTCATCATCCACCTCCAGCCTGTAGTTGTACAGGTGGTTCTCCCAAGAACGGTGGATCTGCCCACACTCTGAACACAATGCCTCGAGAAGAGCCTCGCTAACCATGCTGGCATCCACACCTTCGCCCAGGCTGCCCATCGCGCCACTCGACACACTCAAATGACTGCTTATGGGATTGTCCGCTCCATGGGCCTTAAACAGAGCACAAGAATGATAAAGTGAGATAAGTGAGATAAAGCCAGCACACTTACATGTTCTACACTCTGGAAAGCTGTGAGTTCAAATCCCAGAACCATTTAATTCTTAAAAAAAAATAATATCAAAAATAAATATCCAATGCAAAGTAACTACATTTAGTCAATATCAAATCAAACACTTCTAATCAAATCAAACACTCCACATACTGTACCGTCCAATCCACTCACATCTTTTCTATTGTTTGAGATGCTGATTGACACGGGTATGAACAGTAAATACACTATAATACATTACAGCCTGTAATCTTTCACCTAGCTTCTCAATTTTATGTACTAGCAGATTAGCAGATACTATAACCAAGTAGCAGATACTATAACCAAAAAATTATATATATATATATATTACAGGTTCATTAAGTGTTAATGATAATAATAATAATAATAATAATAATAATAATAATAATAATAATAATAATAATAATAATAATTTCATAAACTGCTGTGAAAGCATGCACTCTGAAATGAATGGAATTGTACTAATAAACCTACCTTTGTTTCAACAGACGTACTCATACCTCGGACTCAAACAAAATATCACATAATAATTCCAAAAGTATAAACTGTCATTAAAATATGGTTTTGAATTGATTACAATCGACTGGTGAACGCTTCGACTTTCATTTTCACCTCAGACTGACTGCCATTGCATTGACTAGATATGATTCCTTTTGTTAGCTCACATGCCTCCAAAACAAAGAAGCATGCATGTGGAACATCTCAGATTGTTCATGATCACAGCATCCCGAAAAAATAAAAACCCAAACATTTCACGGATTACTGGATACCTGGCCCATTTGCACGACATCGATACTGTGAAAGCAAACGATGGCTGTGATCTCACTTCAGCTTAACTGTTCAAACCTTTTGGCAGCGAGCAGCTAGACAACTGTACCTCCATTCCTCCTCCTGAGTATCCATGGCAACCAGCATCCGTGGCCACCATCGTGGTTTAGAAAAAAAGAAAAGAAAGAAAGAAATAAAGAAAAACACAGCCCTAGAGTCTGCTGTGTCTTTATCTCTGTAACTGCACGTCTCTGTCTCCTTTATCTTGCAGCTGCATATGCATAATTCATGAGGATACAAGGCTGCTCTGTTCCCATAACAAAGCCTTGTCATCGTCTCATCACATACAAACACATACAAACACACACACACACACACACACACACACACACACACACACACACACACACACACACACACACACACAGCATTCCAAGGTATACTAAGGACACTTTAATGCATCTGTTGCACTGCATTTTTGAAAATGAAGACTGCAAATTGGAATGAAGATGTACAGTAAAAGAAGAAGAAGAATAAAAAACAAACCCTGCAATGTAGAACGATGCCCGAGCATTGTTATAGGCTCTAATAGCACAGCACAGTAACACTAGATATCTGTGTTTTCAATGTTTTAACTGTTCCTAATGAGGTTATCGAGCTGCCTGATGATCCGAGTCCTGCATCTTCTTCCTGATTGGATGTGCTGTGTGTGTTTGTGTGCTGTGTGTGTTTGTGTGCTGTGTGTGTGTGTGTGTGTGCTGTGTGTGTGCTGTGTGTGTCTGCCTGTGCATATATTAATAAATAAATAGGATCGAGCAGTAAATCGCCTAATTCTAACAAGATTCATTCTGGCTGCTGTATGTGCATTGAAGACTAGACATTACGTTTCAGTGCATGTTTTCTTATTGCGTTCAATTAAAAACCCCAGAGAACATACCGTACACACACTGTTTTTATAAATGATGGTGGTTTATAGTCCACCATATGAGCCCCATTAGGCAGAAGGACATGTAATCAAAAGTGTTAGTGTTCTGTAAGTCACCGAAAATGGCAACTCCTGCACAAGACATGACCTAGAAAGCCATACAATGGTTATGTTGAAAGGCTGAAGAGCAACTAGATGTCCCAACTTCTGCAATCCTTTTGTTTGCTCTCTCTCTCTCTCTCTCTCTCTCTCTCTCTCTCTCTCTCTCACACACACACACACACTCTCTTTCTCTTTCTCTCACACACTCTCTCTCACACACTCACACACACTCTCTCTCTCCTCTCTCTGTTTCTCTCTGTCTCTCACTCTCTCTCTCTCACTCACTCACACACACACACACACACACACACTCTCTCTCACTCTCTCACTCTGTCTCTCACACTCTCTCTCCCTCTCTCTCTCACACTCACTCTCTCTCTCTCTCTCTCTCACTATCTATCTATCTATCTATCTATCTATCTATCTATCTATCTATCTATCTTTCATATCATGCTGTTTCTCTGGAACATAAATACATCTTCCTTCTTATTGCCCTTGGCTGATCTGATGACAGTGATGATGTTCATGATGTCAGGTTGTCTGATCATGAGCCTCATGAAAAAACCAGCACAGAAATATAGAAATTCCAGGTTTGCTTTTTTTTTTTGTTTGTTTTGATTATTGCCATGTCAGGATGTCAACAATGACACCATCCAGGCTTACACAGAGAAATATATAAAGTGATATGATCTTTTTCCTTCCTGCAATTGAATGCAAACCTTGCTATATGACAGTCAGCTGTTTATTATTTTATTTTATTTATGACCGTCATAAAGGTGTCGCACAGACGGTGCACAGGGACGCGGTGACGTCTCAGTTAACAGCCTTGATTTCATTATTGTATTAGGAATAAAATGCTGAACATGCAGTGCATTATACTACCTTATCGTGCGCTTCCTCCAAGCGGTAAATTCCTGTCCCGAAAGGGGACGATATTGTGGATTTCGGTCACATCCGCTGCATCCGTTTGGGTCTCGACGGGTCTCTATGCGTTTCGGCTCCTCTGGCTTGGCCACGCCCCTTATCAATAACGCTGCACACTGATTGGACAGCTTCCTCCCCTTTATTCCTTCACAGAATCATCCAAAGCTGTCAAACTCCCAGAGGTGTCCTTAAGGTGCCTGATTAAAATACGACTTTTGTTTCTGATTCATCGATATTTTATTACACAGAACACAATATGTTTAATACATAACACCTATATGTATTTAACTGATTGATTTGTTTACGGATTACAAAGTAATTCGTAACCCGTTTAAATAATTAAACCAGGAAGCTTGTTGGTCATTAGCTTATGGGTCCTAATCGGGTCCTCAGCCGCACGTAAGTGAAACAGTTTGCGAATGTAGAATGGGACGTTAATCAAAGCCGATCGTATTTACATGTCCTTTGCGTAATGGCTGGGAAAGATGATGAACTGGAAAAGTAAGTGACCTCTGTTTGTTAAAAATACATTAAAGACGCGTTTTTATCCGGAACATCTGCAGTGCTAAAGCTCAGTCAGTTAGCCAACTAGCTTTGTTCTGTTCAAAACAAACTGACTTCTTCTTTTCTTTTCTGTTTCTTAGTGTTTAAAGGTGTGTTTTTGCTTTTATTTATAAGACGTTATCTCGTATACCTCAGTACAAGAGTTTATTTCTATTACATTTGGATACGTTTTTTTTTATAATATGCAGATAAAGCAGTGGGTCTTCGATGTGCACTAAATATCAACTGATATGCATTAATATGCACTTATATCCACTGATATGCGTTAATATGCACTTATCGACTGATATGCACTTATATCCACTGATATGCACTTATATCCACTGATATGCACTTATATCCACTGATATGCACTTATATCCACTGATATGCACTTATATCCACTGACATGCACTTATATTCACTGACATGCACTTATATCCACTGATATGCGTTAATATGCACTTATATCCACTGATATGCACTTATATCCACTGACATGCACTTATATCCACTGATATGCGTTAATATGCACTTATATCCACTGATATGCATTAATATGCATTTATATCCACTGATATGCACTGATCTCCACTGATATGCATTAATATGCACTTATATCTACTGATATGCACTAATATCCACACTTATTTGCGTATGCAGGTGGATATAGTGGCATAGTCATAGAATAATCGTTACAAAAATCTGAAGTTATAACGACACACCACATGGTCGACACAATACATCATTAATCCATTTATTTTGCTTCATAAATAATTAATAGCATAATGTGTGTTATGTTGGACGAAAGCAGATTTTATAGCAACGATCCAGCCATCCATCTACCTTCTACCTTCCTTCCTATGTCTACATCTTTTGTGAAAGGAAAACCTTTACAAAAAACTTTAGTAAAGATTGATAAATGAAGCCCAGTGTGTGGTACAAGACACTGCTTCATAATAATTGTGCCCTATTAAAATCCTTATTTATTTGTTTGTTTGTTTGTTAATTAATTAATTTAAAAAAAAAAAGTGTAACAGATGTTGGTAGCCTGTGACTATCCAACACACAATGCATTCTTGTTCTTGCTGTCCGTGGTTTAGAAACTAAAGGATTGTTGCTTTCTTCCATACAGACGTGCAGTGGAGGAGCTGCTCAAAGAAGCCAATAGAGGTCGGGTGCGTGCAGAGACCATGGGTCCAGCTGGATGGTAATTCTGCCTCCTATTCATTTCCTGATTTAATTTAACATACTTTCTCTGCAGTTGTCTTAATGCAGATGTAACCCTTCTGACTAAAATGAATTTACTTCATGGCTCTAGGATGAAGTGTCCTCTAGGAAGCACCAATAAACGCTTTCTTTTAAACACCCTGGGTCCATGTGCTGCTGAGCACCCACCCGGGAGTCCGCCAGCTACGCTGAGAAGAGTCAAAGACAGCATGGAAGACGGAGGTCGACGGTCACGTCAACATCACCACCACACTGAGGACAGAGAACCCAGCTATAAAAAAGGCACCAAAGACAGAAGAGAGCATCCTCATTCTTATTCTCAGTCTTCAAGGCACCATGATTCATCTATAAGTCAGTTAGCATCCACAGGCCACGCCCTCCGTCATGGCAGCCAATCAAATAGAACTCGATCCCGGTCACCCGTCAGAGATCACAATATGACTAAAAGATCCTCTGACAGGACTCGGAAATGATGCATTATCTCTTCCGTAGAATGAAATGTACTCTCTAAGGGCTGATTTATACTGCTGCTATGATTCAAGAGAAACAGGAGAGGGGTTTATTAGTAAGTGAAAAAGCCAATGAGCCGAGCCACATGCCCCTAAAATCTTAACATGGCCCTTCCTTTATTATTATACTGAACAAATCCACTGTGAGAAATGCCAGATTTGCTAATCATGACACATAGCAGCATGCTCGTTAGGTTTTGAATGGGATTACTAGAGCTTCATTCAAGTCTCAGATTATTTGTCTCCTGTGTTGACATATCAAGACATGAGGAAATGATGATCAGTGATGTAATGACATGCTAACAGCAGTTCTACACACACCTGGAGACGACACGACGTTTCTTTTTGTTCCAAGAAAACATTTATACACAGTTCAGTCATGTTTTGTTCACCATTGAGTAGTTTTATTTAGAACGAGTCTGTAAAGTCTTAGTCTGAGTAAAAACCCTTTACAGTTGCAGCTGGATAGTTCAAGTTTCACGTCAGTGTGGGGAAAAACTGAGCTATAACTAAAGAAACCAAGACTTTAAATTGAACTCAAATATCTAAATAAATGAAACAAATAAAGCTCCTCAACTTTTGTTGTTTTGGTGCCACTGCCCCCTAGTGCACGTGTTCACGCCATAAGGGAGCAGGGCAGGTGCAGAAGTACAAATCAACCCCAAGTCATCATCTGTCTGGATTAATCTGTCCGCTATATCAACAGAGGCAGGATTTCTTTTATTCTACACTCAGTTTGTAGTGTGAATTTATGTTTTTATTTTTAGTGCAATATACTGTACCGCATAGTTGAGCGATATGAAAAGATCCCATAATAAATACGTCAGATTTTTCTCTGAACAGCACAACATTTGTAAATACAGTTAAACACCAATGATGCTGATAGACTATTTATTTGTGTCTTTTTCTTGATGGATGATGATGATAAATGTTGTTGTTTTGTAGAGGTTTTACACAAATCCATGGAAGAGAATGCAAATAAAAAGAATGGAATTTTGCCTTTGTTTTTGTGGGATATAATATTTTTATTAATTTTATTCATATCGTCTATAATACACCTGTGTCACAATATACCACACAATCTTGAAGTATATGAAGAACGGATTTTGTTAAATTGGATGTTATATGTCTTAAGAATGAACCGCAACACACTGGATGTTGACGTTAACAATAATTCACAAATAATTATCATCAAAATGCCTCTACTGTATATAATAAGGCAGAACTCAGGACCAGACTGGAGACCAGAATGGTGTTGGTTTAAATCTCAAGCCCTGCCAAACTAACAGCTTTAAACCTAATTTGCTCGTCTATAATTCGAATTACTGTAATCCAGTTACACTCAACACACGATTAATTTCAAATCACAAATTAATCATTAGAGGCTCTTGAGAAAATGGTAAGTTTTAAACGGGACACTTTTGTCAACAAACAGACGACCACGCCGATCCTCCTCCAGTTCACTCATTTTTTATTTGCTGTGCTCTTTACAAATTTTGCACCCTCTGTCAAACCATGTGATTTATGATGTGGTTATGTTTCTTCCATGGACGACTTTGAATTCAATCGAAATGTCATTATCATTCCTTTTGCGTTACTCCTGGTTCAACACTGTTTGCGCAGGCTTTCCTTTGTCGCCACTGGGTAAGCATGTTTTATCGCCTTGCTCTGACATGGATTAGGTATGTATGTGTTCATGTGCCAGCCTCCCACACTTCTTATTGTCTTGAAAAGCAGGTAGCAAAAAAAAAGTTTTCCACCATTAAAAAAAAACAGACGTTGCATTATTCGAAGTAACAGTAGCCTCTATTTTTCAATGTTACATAAATATACTTTAAAAACTTTTTTTTAACTTAATATTGCCTTTCAAACCACCTGCAACCTCTTTGCATTCTTTCTGAGCTGATTATTATTATTATTAGTAGTAGTAGTAGTAGTAGTCGTAGTAGTAGTAATAGTAGTAGAAGTAACAGATTCATTACAGGGTTTTTTTGCCAACATTTTTACTAGACATATCTGTTAAAATAAAATATACAGCTCAACACCCTGGATCAGTGATTTGTTGCACTGATCTTTAGTTTTTTTCAGAAAGGATTTCACTAACAATAAATAAAGTGTTAAACATATACCTGTGATTTTCTTGATTTATATAACGTTGATAAAACATGATTTCATTTGCTATTGTTTTTTTAAAATGCCTATTCTGCAAGGGAGATCAGAAAAAGAACACAATATATTCCCAATTTTCCCCTGGGGATTAATAAAATATTCTGATGATTCAATTCTGTACTTTATCATTTGCCCAGAAAATGACCAAATCAACAAAAACAAAAGCATTTTATTTATTATATCTCTAAAATACACTCTGTAATAAATGACATGGTTAAGAGTAACACAACATTTAGAAATGAGTTGTTTTATCCATGTTGACCCTGAGTGTTGAGATGGGTTTTTTTAACCTAGATTTTTGGGGAAAATGACAACATTGCTGACTGTAGACAAGCAAATTGTAATGATGACTGTGTGTGAGCAGCTTTCTTTCATATCAGCACAAATGAACCTTCAGTCTCTACAAAAAAACCAAAAAAAAACAAAACAAAAAAAAACCCCCAAATGTAGTCTTATTTGACTAAAACTTAATAATAAACTAATTTTGAAATCATGAGTGATTAGAATGACCTCCAGTGCCATCTGATAATCAGAGATAAGGTTACAGAGAAGACGTGAACATTTCTTATTTGTAAATAGCTAGAATTAGCATCAATCATACTGTAGCAGTCGAAAATGAACTAACATCATACATCAAGAATTTAAATTTCTGTTAAAAATGTGTCTGATTTATTACAGGATGCCGACGCAAGCCATATTTCCCCGCTTAAATAACGTTCGCTAGCATGTTTTGTTTGCTAGCAGGCTAACATAAAGTCCTAAAGACAATTCCACTAACTTCCACAAGTATAAACAACAACAAACAAAGACACGTATTTATTGTAGATGATTTGTCTGGTAGTTTCGTGCAATTCCTTTCCAAAGTGCAAACATCACATCTTCACGAATAGTTAGATTTATATTGATTGTTTTGTGTAACATAATATGACTTAACCCTAACTCTTTTGGACACAGTAAACTTTATCACACTTTAATTATCATCATGTGATATTTATATCGGAGTCATAGACTATAGCTATACAATCTCTTGGAATGTACAGAATGTTTCAACTGGTTTAAAAAAAAAAATCAATTACGTAATGATTTTTAAAGTTAAGCTGTAAACACACTTATAATGTAGCTTTCTAGCTAAAGGAGAGTTACTACAGGCACAAGTATACCGATTTTATTTTTCTGGAAAATACAGAAAATACATAATGCTACAGTCAGGGTTCAATATAAAGGTCAACTTTTTAAAAACTAAATTATTGTTATTTCACTATTATTAAATTGAAGCTTGCAGAGAAAAAACTCATCGTGTATCTGCTTGTGACTTGCACGTGCCACATTACCGAATGTCCTGTAACCCACCATACTGTAAACGGTTTCATGGTTTCTATCATTTTCTTTTTTTCCATAAAAGCTTTTTTAATCACCACCTGAGCTCACCTAGCAGTGCTTTTTAAAATTTTGTATTTTCATTGCTGACTGGGCAACGCTCCACTCCATATCACTTAAGACCATTAAGGCTCTTATAACGTCCGTAGATGTGCCATCAAACCTTGCAGTCTCTCTCACGCTTCATAAACCTCATTGTGCGCTTGCAGCATTGCCGTAATCACCACGGATAACTATTTCCTTCCCTTTCAAACGAAAGTCATATATAAACACCATTAAGCTGTACTGCATGCGGCTGGTGTGAGAGGAATGAGTTTGCTCGTACTTTTATGGCGCAACATGGAGAGCCCAGTTTTAGATACGAAAAAGTGCCATTATAGCGTTTGAAGAGGTGCAGACAAACACAGCATTGTATCACAGATGTTCTGAGTAGTGGAGAACCACAGACAGGCTAAAGCAAACTTTTATTGTTTGGTTTTGCTCTGTTTTTCTCTTGTAGTTCTTACGAGTCAAAATAGAAATGGACTGCATCCTACATGGCAGGAAGTCTATTATACTGTCACATAGATATGTATTTAATTCAACTTTCATAAAATAGTGCGTTGTACAAAAATCTGAGACCATAGTGAAAATGTAATGTATATATTTCAGCCAATTTTTAATTCTGAAAACTGTAAAGCCAAATGAACAATTTCTAGGTTCATATTTGTAAATAAAGGTGAATCTGTCATACAGGCCATGGTTAAATGCTTTGAACAAAAGGTCAGATTTTCCACATGCCTAATCTCTTCTGTTGAAGCATGTTTTCAAAGAGCACACAGATGGATTTGATGTAACACGGATCATCGGGTTTCTGCCATTAAAGCAAAAAGGGGATGTCCGACTACTGAAAAATTGATGTAAATATGTCTATGAGTCTATTCAAGATATTGGTCAAGATATAATTTCTAATGAAAACGCTTTGTGTTAAATTGATAAGGAGTATAAGACAGAAGCATTTTCACTAGCACTCTCAGAGCCCACTGTATACAGTCGAATTATAAACACATAAGGAGAAGTCTTAGTGGATAGAGTGTTTAGTGGTTAAGTGGGAAAAAGTGTCACTCGATAAATGTTCCAAAATGTATTATTGTTTGTCACTGATGTCATACTATTAATTATACATCTTTTGTCGATTTGTTTGTATTATTCAACATTAAAAAGTACCTTTTTGTACACTAAAATCTGATTAAGAGTACATCATATGCACTTTCCTAGGTTAAAAAAATTGCAAATTAACGGTCCAAATCGACCCCAATGACAGTCTGATAGTTTGAATTCTGTGAGTCCAAGTTCTGACTTTTGTTATCACTAAAGGCTAGCATAGCTAACAATTAAAACAAATGAGTTAGCATTGTGCAAACTAGATGCTAAAATCATTACTGCTTCCAGACAGTTTTTCTAAATAATACCATTTATAAATAGACAGTTCTACAAAATACCATATATTTAATATAATAAAAATAGAAATTGAAGAAAAATAGTGACCCAAAATAGTGGCCATTAGCTAAGCAGTGTAGGCTAGTTTTGCTATGTCCTGTTAGAGATAATAGAACGGTTTCGGTGTAAGAAACTATATACATGTGATGATTTTCACTTTTTGAAATGACTCGACAAGTTTGTAATAATTCTATTGTGTTGTTTTATTGCTTTATTGCTAGTCCCTATAAACTTACAGTGCTTTTAACAAAATTAGCCTTGTAGCTCCATTGTTAAACTAAAGAAACCAATTTTAGGCAATAAGCATAAAGTGGCTGAATCAGTGATTTATTATAGTGTTAAAAAAATAGCTCAGTTTGTAAGTTTTGCTGCAGTACTAAAGGCTAAAGAGCTTTTTCTTTAATACTATTGATACAGCTAATCTGAACATGTTCTATATCTGAGGAATGTGTTTTTGACCAGTTAGGTTAACTAACCAAGTGAGCTTCGCTGAACTGAACACCCTGCCTGAAAATGTAGCCAGCTACCCAAATGCTGCTGTGATTTCTGTAGCTTGTTATCAACTAGAATACCCTAATTCATACATGTTTCTAGCCATCAAGAAAATACGACCCTTTTACAGTGAATTATGTAGACTATAACAATGATTAAGTACTATAACATAGAATTTATCATTTGTTCATGATTAGTTTTTGGATATTGTAATTATTTTGGTTTGTACAATGATAAATGTATATCATTATTCTTTAAGGTTTTTTTTTCTATGTCAAGCATCTTGTCCTAATCCTGCAGAACATGTTTTGGTGTTTCCCCTGCTTCCAATTCATTAACAAGCCTTGAACCAGATTAAACTGGGTGACTCACAAGAGGAAAAAAATAACACCAAACTGAGCAGGCCAGTGTTTCTCTCTGTGTGCTGGAGATGTGTGGTTGCTCAGTGTCCGTCCCATTTCGGTGCTAATTGAGAACTTTGTCACACTCTATGATAATTGGTTTACTTCGAACATCTTGGTTTTATTTAACCACGAGGGCTTTAGTTTAATGGACCGACAGAAGGCGTGCCTAATGGTAGGTAAACTCAGAGGGATGTGGGGCAACAGGTAGAGAGGAAAATGTGTTCTAGTGATTGTTGCTGGTGTCCATAACAGGCAGCACATGAGAGCTAAAGTTAAATGGGCCATTTGATGTGACATTTTATACATCTCAGGTGTTGCCGTGACTCATGGCTTGATTTTTCTCTTCTCTTACCTCGGTTTGAATTTCTCAAAACAACAACAAAAAAAAGCATCAAAAACTCTATTTTAGAACTTCTCAGTGTGCAAACTCTGGTTTATTTTCTGGTTTACTTCTTGTACATCTGTGACACATCTATTTCTTGCCTTCATCCATTGTCTCTTCATAAAGTAATTGAGATTGAATGATAACAGTCTTTTTTTTTGCAATAAGAGACAGTTCATCCTATACAACATCCAATTTTGTAGAAATTTAGTAGCTGTTGCTGAAGCTGCTCAGGACATTAGCGTCTCAGCAGTACATACAGCAGATGCAAGAGTCTTTCTCTGTCTCTCACTTTGTGTCTCTTCACTCGCCCTAGACAACTGCAGGTGTAGCCTTGATAAGTCATGGGCAAACAGAGATGTTTGTTAAAGCCATTGATCTGAACACGGCCGGTCCTGTTCAATTATTGGCGAGCCCTGAAGGAGACGCGAATGAAAACTTGTTGTCGGCTCTTTGTGTAAACAGTGTCACCAATGGCTAGGGTGAAGCAGGGTCACATGGTGCCAGTGACACACCTACTGGAGGCCCTAAAGTGGCGCCAGTGGTGCTGGTACAGCAGAGGAGTCTCACGCACAGGGACAGCACGCTGTTCCCACACTGTACTCCACAGGCATGAATCGGGAAGAACATTTCTACTCAGCTAGTCAACTTTACAAGGACTCCTGTGCCTATCAGAGGCAACACAATGAGGAGTACAGCCCAAGCCCGCCACCGTGCCTTTACATGACCAGGCAGAACCAATCCGTTTATGCTTCTCCTACCGTAGGCACCCAGGACCAACTCAGCCATCTTCCTGATATCACGACTTATGTACCAGGACGAGAAGACCTGCCAGTGCCTCACCTGCACCACTCGCAAGTCCAACAGCTCCCTCTTCAAACTTTCACGGGTTATGGAGACTCTCTGGACCTGTGCTCAGAACGAAACAGATGCCATCTTCCTTTCCCTTGGATGAAATCGACAAAATCTCACACACATGCTTGGAAAGGACAATGGACAGGTAATGGTTGTACTTTGCCCAACAATCTTTAACCCAAGGATTTCTATTTATGGTTTTTGTGTTACATTCTTAAGCTTTAAATGTGATTCAAAATAACTTGGCTTGGTTTTCCCATGAGTATGTGACTTGATTTTTTATAGCCTTTGTGAAATGCTCATAATAATTATCTAACATCATTAATTTACACACATTAGACTCAAAAGCGTCAACGTTGGATAGTTCAGCAGTGGTTTGACATGTTCTTTGTATTCATTATTCCCCTGGCACTGGCCCTTTCATGGTAACTTTACTAGCACATAGTATTTTTGTTCATGTACTTTTTTTTTTAGCTCTTTGTATCATTCTCATCCCTGATTTTCTCGTCATTGTGGTCTTGCTAATGTCATTTTATACAGTTGTTTAAACGTCACCAAAAGGTAAATGGTAAAGCTAAAACTGGGTAGAGCCAAAATCTAGTAACTTTACTTGAATATATGCCTGTATGTATAAACACTGGCGTTCAGATTGGCCTTGTAAAACAAAAATAGTATGCATTAGGAGTGAAACTTTCCTTATTTAAAAAATGTTTAAATTAAAAATTGGCCTTAAAACTAAAAAAGCAATTTTCGATCCAAATATATTGATATCCACATAACACTTTATTAGGAGCTCAAGCTTATCCTGTATTTACTACTATTAGATAATTATAGAATTATTATCCCAAGGAACTGCATCATACAAGGATGTTCTTACATTAAAATACATTGTCTACAAAGATTTTAGAGATTTAAGAGTGTAACTGCTTTAAGAGTGTAAATTACACTTTGTTTTAGATTATTTAATATCAGATATAAACATGTACTTTATATAAGAAAAGCAAGAATTTATCAGAGCATAACTGGTCACTGGATGATAAAATTTCATCCAAATTCTGTTTTTTCCACGTAGAGCTTAGACTTACGCCATACAGTGTAGTCAAAAGTTTTAAATTTATGTTTAATAATGTATCAGTAGTCTGGACGCTCAGTAAAGCCATTATGAATATTTATTTACGTTATTATAGCTTAATAACGATTAGATTATTGCAACCTGAATAAATATTCAATATTAAAAGTATTCACTGTGTCTAAAATCACTCAAATGAAGTGAGGTTAATAGCCAATAAATCCTAAATCTATTTTATTTATGAATATTAAAATATAACTGTGAAACATGTTTAATATGATGTAAATTGTTTGTATTCTGTGGGGGGAAAAGATAGGAATAAACAGCTTTAATAAATAAATAGACTTTCACACACACACACACACACACACACACACACACACACACACACACACACACACACACACACACACAGCTGAACATTTCCTGTTTTGCTATTTTACACAAGACTTACAATATACATTTATTATAGTTCAGGTATATACAAGGTTCAGGTACTAAAGATAAGGGAACTTCCTCTGGAGTTAAGTGTTAAGTGTTAAAAGTGTTAGTTTTAAATGTTTGGGTAAAAAAACAAATACATGTAGGTTTTATTTGTAACTCAATTGCAAGGCAAAAAGAACAAGCAGAAGATGTCTTATGTGTCTTTTATATTCAAGACTAAAACTGTCAATCCTCGTGCGTCTCGTGCAGGTCCGTACACGGCGGAGCCCGAGGAGAGCAAGCGAACGCGCACGGCCTACACGCGCGCGCAGCTGCTCGAGCTGGAAAAGGAGTTCCTTTTCAACAAGTACATCTCGAGGCCTCGGCGCGTGGAGCTCGCGCTCACGCTCAGCCTCACCGAGCGCCACATCAAGATCTGGTTCCAGAACCGGCGCATGAAGTGGAAGAAGGAGGAGGACAAGCGGAGGGCACGCGGCACGGACCCCGAGCAAGACTCCTCCGTTACCTCCGGCGACCACAGAGACGATGCGTGTAGCACGCAGGCGGCACCGCTTTCACCTTCACCGTCACACACCGCGCCTTCCGTTCCGCGAGACCCCGCATAAGGCACTGAAGCAGTGCTGACATTCAGGATCCTGTTTAAAAAGACTCTTGAACTCAAAAACTTTGTAAGTTTGTACATTAAAGCTATAGGCGACGTCATCACCAGTGCATGGTCCAGATTTAGTGGAGAGGAGGGTGAACACTGTTAAAGTGGGATACGTTTAAAATAGCACGTTTTCCTCCCCTTGTCACTTCATAGCACACCTTTATATATATGTTTGTGTGTGTGTGTGTGTGTGCGTGCGTGCGTGCGTGTGTGTGTGTGTGTGTGTGTATGTGCGTGCGTGGATATATATATATATACACACACAGACCACTACAAACCCACAGTAGTGCTGCTTACAGCCTCTTTTTAAGATCTGTTAGGTCAGATGCTGTTACAGTACTTTACCTGTTGTCTTTAAATAAAAGGAAATACAGAGGCTAATCATCTAATGAACATATTTTATTGTATTTATTTGGCTTGTAATATATATGCATACTGTATATGTGTATATGTACATATATATCTTCTTATACAATCTAGGTGTGATACTTTTTTGGAAAACTTGAAATTTACACTGAAAAAACCTCTTTAATCCATAAAGCATCAGCTCAACCCATCACTGAAGCAAATACAGACGAAGATACAGAGGATCGAGCTTAAGTGTCCCACTTGACCAATATTCACCCTACATTAAAAAGTACTCCACTTGAGACGACTAATTATTTAAACACATAACCACGTAAAGCTTAAATTCTTTGTCGTAAAACAATGTGCAGATTTCCCTCCTGCTGAAAGGTCAAACCAGCAACCTGTTGCCAAAACACAAGCCAAACTGTTCATACCAGGAGACCATATTTTCCATCTGATGAGTTCTTTTCTAACTTCACTAAACTGATCAATATTTGTCTGAAATGTTCTAATTGTGTTTTTTTTTATTTATTTATCTGGTATCTGTGGTCCATCAGTTTCAATGCCTGGGCCTGTGTTTTGGTAGCTGCAGCTAAACTAAGCTGGACATTTCAGGGCAGGAATAAAGAGGTTGAATATGTCATGAATATTGTATTTTATATTTTGGTAAAGTATAAAGTTTTATATAAATTTCCCACAAATAAGATTCCCACAAACCTTGAAATGTTCTTTTAACTTTTTTGTTATCTTCTTTGTGTTTATATAAAACAAACCCCTAGACAGAAAGAAATTTGAATGAACTACAGCATAAAAATATTAATCAAATAAAAAAAATTAAATATAAAAACAAAAAGAATTCCTTTTGGTTACTGAGGTTAGGTCAAAGGATACCATTTGCAGCTTTAAATATTACCTCTAATATTCTAAATATACACGTATTTAATATGTATGATGATATTATGGCTCACACATCATCCACAACCACTGCCATTATTTGAATATGAGCTTGCGGACTAGACTGACTGCATAATCATCTAATTTTTAGAAATCAAACAATGATAAGGGAAAATGTGTGGTGTTGGGTTTTTTTTTTCAGGTAAACTAGTCTCAACCTATTTATTTTTCTAGGTGTTTGAATACTACATTGCACTTTTTTTCCAGAGAAGACCATTTAAAACCACACTTACATAATTAGGTACAAATTGCGTAGTGCAAAATATTATATATTTTTAAAGGTAATATGTTGACCTATCTATGCCGATATGTTCTTATAAATCAGTCCAAAGGAACGAAATTATATCTAAATTTATAACTGTATATCTGGGGATAGGCAGCCTGCGGTCTACTTTTTCGCCACTAGAGGGCAGACGTAGCCTTTATATTTTCCTGAGAACTTCAACACAGAATATTAACTGAACTAATTTTATTATGCATTTAAACAATGTAAGAACCATGTATAATTTATTACTCTATTACTACTTACTGACTATATATAGTAAAATGCACCTGATACGTTTACGTGCATTTTATTTGAAATAATTATTGAAATAAAGTGAATAAACAGAAATGAATTAAACTTTTTTTTTTCCTTCAGCGATTTAACTCATATGCCATTAAGCATGTGCTGCATTTTTAGACCCAACATTATTACCCATGACAGGATATGAAGTGTAGGTTGTCATTACCACTGTGTGAAATTCCTAAAAAAAGAGTCGGATTTCTAGTCACCTGACACTCCTTCATCTATACATACAACTATATAAGTCAAATTGCTCTGTATTGCTCTATACGACACATAAATATGGACATTTTTGTATGGAATTAAATTCAGAAAAGTATTAAACAACATAATTTGAGTAGATTTTTTCAATAAAAGTCATTCATAGTGAGGTGTGAAATAATTCATATGATGTTATAATGCTCTCATAGGACATAGTTTTTATTTTCATTGTGCATTATAAATTGTGAACAACGCTTGTAATGAATTCACGCCACGTTATTACTGCTAAGTTAACACTGATCACTGATCCAATAGAATCCAGTGCGTATTCAACACACAAAGCTCGTCACCTTAGAGCTTGTTTGGAGAGTTGGAGAGCTGGAGGTTGCGCATTCGCAGCGCGCAAATCTTTTTCACCTCGCCGATGGCGCGCGCTCTTTCCGCCGCAGGGTCGTTACCGAGACATTGAAGCAGCTCACGCATTATGTCCCGTTTGGTGTTCAGCCGCGCGCATATTACAAACGGGAAGCCAAAGCGCTCCTTGTACTCGGAGTTTAGGCTGCGCATGCGGGACACCTCCGTAGGCTGCAGGTCAGTGAAACCGGCCGCGCGCTGCTCCTCCTGTGAGTCACGGGTTAACGCGCCACTCTGAAGCTCCCTGCCCGCCAGGTCCGGGTGACACCGAAGGATTCCCTCTTTACCTGCGCATGCACATGCTCACTAATCGTTATGTGGCCTGAAGACAATTAGCCAAATAGCAGGAAAATAGAACCGTGTACATTAATTGAGTGGCATACTACTCTCCTACTTACTGTAACTAGACCACACTTCCAAAAAAACAAAACAGAGAACTCAGAGGAACCCCACACTAACATTGGATGGATGAAAATGCAAACTCTAATCAGTCTGGAGCAACTGGTGCTGCTGCGACACCATGTTGCCCATCTATACATAGACTCAGGTGTAGTTTCTTTGAACTTCTTCCACCTTCTACATTAAACCCATCATATTTCTGATTTCCTTCACATCAATAATTCTCTGCTTGATTCAGGAGCTGTACCTGATTCAGGTAGACTGTCGATGAAGTCGGATATGTGAGCCTCGATGTCTGCTAGGCTCGTGAACGGACGATGGATCCAAACTGCAGCTGGGATGATGGGACATTTCTCAACCACGTTCCCGAATATTTCCAAAAAGTCCTCGTATGAGAGTGCGTTTACAGCGTTAATGTCCATCGTGTCTCATGCAGTCTCCAGAGTGAAAACTAGAAGGGAAACTGAAGCAGGGTTAATGGCCATGGAAGCATAGTTGAGACTTTAAACCCTTTTGTTTGTTTGGGAACAAGTTAAACAGTGCTTCCAGTGAGAAAAAAAAACATTTTGATGGAGTTTTAATTTGGCTATCTTTATTATTTATTTATTATTCTATAATTGTGTTGCTGTATCACGGTGATGCATGATTGTTTCCTAATTTCACTCTTAGGGACCCCATGCAACACATTAAGAGTGGATCCTAAATGCTTGCATTTGATAGAATACTTACAAAAAAATATTTTAATTAAGAAAGACAATAGCGGTCAATTCATCAGCTTTTCTTGGACTATAATTGTTAGCCTCAGTCATGAGGATTGAAACGTAATTACAAAATATGTGTGTTACATTGGCACAATACATTTCCTACCTTGTTATCCTAATAAAAATGTTCCATGTTAGCTTTCAATCTTCTGAAGTTTACTTTTTGATGAAAAAACAGGGTTTTAGGAAGTCCCAAAAGCACAAACCAGCTTTG
This sequence comes from Tachysurus fulvidraco, assembly GCF_022655615.1. Classification (NCBI taxonomy): domain Eukaryota; kingdom Metazoa; phylum Chordata; class Actinopteri; order Siluriformes; family Bagridae; genus Tachysurus; species Tachysurus fulvidraco. The sequence continues at coordinate 15,141,164 of NC_062542.1, read as the reverse complement.
CAGTTTTGATCCTGGAGCTGCTTCTGAAATAAAAGTGGGAAGGTTTTTCCCATCTGAAACTAGAGCATTAGAGCTTCATACTGTACTTACAGGAATCAGATAGTTTCACCATTGGCCAGCTCCAAACACAGGTCCACCCCAGAGGTGTATAACGTCAATGGCCATGAGCTATGCTGACTGCAAGTTCACTAACTGAAAACTGGAAATTCCTGAATACAGATTATAGAAGCCAGTACAAACATGCAAAAACTTAACCGAGTAGAGATCCTTACATCTTGTCTTTGTTAACAGTCAGCTTTTAATGAAGTGCAGCAAAGTGTAATCTGAAGCGGAAGATTATACATATGACTGGTTTCTGAATTCTTGTACACCTCGTAGTGATCGTGTATATTTCTTTCATAATAGATCTATTCACTGCGTAAGCAAGCAGGGCATTGCTTGTCTTTCCTATTGAAGTTAAAATTTCTAAAACAGACAAACAAACAGCCGTGCCGGTGGCTGTCATGCACGTGAAACGGGTTAGATCCAAATGCTGGTTTATTAGGCGATATCCAAAACAGGCAAGGTTCAAACATCAAGCAAACAACGACATCAAAGGAAATCCAAAAACAGTAGTCAATAATCCAGGCGTAGATCAGGGCAGGTAGCAAACATGCATAAACACGAAAAGGAAGCAAGGTCAAAACAAGGCAATAGACGGAACCGATAATAGGCTCAGAATGCAGACAAGGCTAACAAGATTTCGCGACATTCCAGAGTTCTGAGTGAGCTTATATAGACCAGGTGATTGCAAATAGGAAACAGGTGTGCTGAGTTGGTGGTGCAATGAATTGTGGGAAATAGAGTACTGATGCTAAAGTGCAGCATATCCTCTGCAGGCCAGCAGAGAGAAACCTCATGGCTCTCTTAACAGTGGAGCATCTGGTTTCTCGCTTATAAAGTTTTGCACGGACGATCGGGGTTCGAATCCCCACCAGTGTGTAATGGTTGGACTCAAGCCTTCAAACCTCTACCAGGTATGCGACGAAAATAATTATATTGTGATCGAAATGTTTGCCAAAATTCAAAACTCCATCTTCTACTAATAAAGAAGCGTCGATCATGTTCAACACCTGAATGGGATCAAATCAAAAGTTGAATCAAAAGTTTCTGACAAAACCTCCGTCTTCTGGTTCTGCTGATGATCTAATCTGAAGTTTCAACTATTAACGCTACACACGCTACTGTCTGTATATGCGGCGGTTAGTGTTCGGGTGATAACTAAGCTGGTGTTCAACTGATCTTCTGAAAAAAAATAAACCACCAAAAAAATTGATGCAAAATCTCCGTCTTCCGAAAAAAAAAATTGACAAATCTCTGTCTTCCGAAAAAAAAAATTGACAAATCTCTGTCTTCCGAAAAAAAAAAAAAAAAAAACCCAAAACCTCTGTCTTCTGGTTCTTCCCTGAAGTTTCAACTATTAACGCTACACACGCTACTGTCTGTATACGCGGTGGTTGTGACTCAGGCAGGCCTCAGTTGATATTCTGAAAGGAAATTGTGCAAGTTAAATACCCTTCTCTTGACATGGGCAACACGTTGAATATTACAGAGCCTCAAATAGGCATCTACATTGCACAACGACCTGTGTACCAGCATGTTGAAAATTCTCACGTGATCAATATGGTAGAAAATTGTACCAACTCTGATGAAGAAGGAGGCTTCAAATGGTTCCTGGATAAGATAAAAATGATAATTACCTATGGAAAATTGCTCAAGGACTTCTACGAATTGTGCAGCTTCATACTTGGCCTGTTAGCCTAAAAACAAGAACCACAGGACAAAAAAGGAAAGAGGAGAGGATGACATCACAGAGATCATGGACCAATGCAGCCATCTTTCAGTTCTTCAACTTTCTATGGACGAGACAGACTCCCAAGCTGAGCCCAAAGCCCGACATGACGGCCTCCCAGACTCTGGGTGGAGGACATCACAGAGATCTGGTATTGACGGATCATCATCCCGCTCTCCGACTTACGACGGAGCCCACCCCCACCCGCCTCTCAGACTCCAACCGGAGGCCGGAGCCGACGAGACGGCCTCCCAAGTGGACCCGGGACCCCGACAGGTCGGCCTGGCAAACTTTGGGAGGGGGACGTCACAGAGATCTGGTATTGACGGGGTCATCATCCCGCTCTTCGACTTACGACGGAGCCCACCCCCACCCGCCTCTCAGACTCCAACCGGAGGCCGGAGCCGGCGAGACGGCCTCCCAAGTGGACCCGGGACCCCGACAGGCCGGCCTGGCAAACTTTGGGAGGGGGACGTCACAGAGATCTGGTATTGACGGATCATCATCCCGCTCTCCGACTTACGACGGAGCCCACCCCCACCCGCCTCTCAGACTCCAACCGGAGGCCGGAGCCGACGAGACGGCCTCCCAAGTGGACCCGGGACCCCGACAGGTCGGCCTGGCAAACTTTGGGAGGGGGACGTCACAGAGATCTGGTATTGACGGGGTCATCATCCCGCTCTCCGACTTACGACGGAGCCCACCCCCACCCGCCTCTCAGACTCCAACCGGAGGCCGGAGCCGACGAGACGGCCTCCCAAGTGGACCCGGGACCCCGACAGGTCGGCCTGGCAAACTTTGGGAGGGGGACGTCACAGAGATCTGGTATTGACGGGGTCATCATCCCGCTCTCCGACTTACGACGGAGCCCACCCCCACCCGCCTCTCAGACTCCAACCGGAGGCCGGAGCCGACGAGACGGCCTCCCAAGTGGACCCGGGACCCCGACAGGTCGGCCTGGCAAGCTTTGGGAGGGGGACGTCACAGAGATCTGGTATTGACGGGGTCATCATCCCGCTCTTCGACTTACGACGGAGCCCACCCCCACCCGCCTCTCAGACTCCAACCGGAGGCCGGAGCCGACGAGACGGCCTCCCAAGTCGACCCGGGACCCCGACAGGTCGGCCTGGCAAACTTTGGGAGGGGGACGTCACAGAGATCCCAGACTAATGGAATCACCTTCTGGTTCTTCAGTGTACTATAAACTTTCTTGTGTAATTTCATGATCTCAATAAATCATTATTCATATGAAGCCATGTGCAATTTTTTTCTGCCAGTCTGTATCTTTTCTAAACCATGTTGTCCTAAACAGCAAAACTTCAAATAATGACGTAAACATGTCTCTGGTCTCCATGGTGGGAGTTGTGGTTAATATCTTTTCAGTTAACGTTTACATACGTCTTAATATAGCAGCTTAATGATATTCACGTTTTATGTTAACTAACAAACAAACATACAAACAAAAAATTTATTTATGCTTATAAAACAAAGATTTTTTTAACCATACTCACACCCACAAAATACAACACTAAGTGTAATCTGAAGCGGAAGTAACCAGAAGCTGGAAGTATATTATAGAACAATATGGAAAGTGTTTAAATGCTTATTTTCTAAAGGTACAGTGTGAATCCCACAAGTAAATAAGAGAAACATAAAAACAATACTTTGGAGTATGATTCTAGGAACCGGCATAGATTACAAATACATATGACTGGTTTCTGAATTTTTGTACACCCCCTAGTGAGTATGTATATTTGTTTGATAACAGGTCTATTCACTGTGTAAGCAGGCAGGGCGTTGCTTGTCTTTCCTATTAAAGTTAAAATGTCTAAAACAGACGTAAAGAGCGGCCGTTCCCGTGGCGCATCTGGTTTATCCCCAGTAAGGTTTTTGCCCGGACGATCGGGGTTCGAATCCCCACCTGTGTGAAGGTTGGACTCCAGCCTTTGAAACCTCTACCAGGTAAGCGACGAAAAGAATTATACTGTGACAGAAATGTTTGCCAAAATTCACAGCTCCAGCTTCTACTAATAAAAAAAGCGTCCATGTTCTCGTCTCCCCTATGAACACCCTGAATGGTATCGTCTGACTTCTAGCAACACTGCGCCTGCGCACCACAAAGCCTCTCCTGACTGACGCTGCACTCTAACACACAAGACAGACTGGAGAATGTCGGCGGCGTACAGAGAGAGACCCAACACATCGAATGCAGAGATAAGTGAAATAAAGCAACTTTAAATCAACCTTCTGTGTGTATTTGTGTTTGTCATGTAAGCGACATGAATGTGTATGCGATGTGTAACGTAGCTGCTTTGAATACGAGCTTCTATCCGAGTGTGTGTGTGTTCAGGGAACGTGAAATGTTGAAGGTGTGTGTAGATGAGTGCTGCCGCTACCGGCGGCGACAGGACAAAGTTACAATATTAACGAAAAGCAGATTTGTAAGTAAGGCGGCAACAGGGCAAAGTTACAATATTAACGAAAAGCAGATTTGTAAATGTTGTGGCGGTAAATACGTTGGTGCTCAACTGATCTTCTGAATCAAAAGTTTCTGACAAAACCTCCGTCTTCTGGTTCTGCTGATGATCTAATCTGAAGTTTCAACTATTAACGCTACACACGCTACTGTCTGTATATGCGGCGGTTAGTGTTCGGGTGATAACTAAGCTGGTGTTCAACTGATCTTCTGAAAAAAAAAACACCAAAAAAATTGATGCAAAATCTTCGTCTTCAGAAAAAAAAAAAAAATTGAAAATCTCCGTCTTCCGAAAAAAAAAAATTGACAAATCTCTGTCTTCCGAAAAAAAAAAAAAAAATACCCAAAACCTCTGTCTTCTGGTTCTTCCCTGAAGTTTCAACTATTAACGCTACACACGCTACTGTCTGTATACGCGGTGGTTGTGACTCAGGCAGGCCTCAGTTGATATTCTGAAAGGAAATTGTGCAAGTTAAATACCCTTCTCTTGACATGGGCAACACGTTGAATATTACAGAGCCTCAAATAGGCATCTACATTGCACAACGACCTGTGTACCAGCATGTTGAAAATTCTCACGTGATCAATATGGTAGAAAATTGTACCAACTCTGATGAAGAAGGAGGCTTCAAATGGTTCCTGGATAAGATAAAAATGATAATTACCTATGGAAAATTGCTCAAGGACTTCTACGAATTGTGCAGCTTCATACTTGGCCTGTTAGCCTAAAAACAAGAACCACAGGACAAAAAAGGAAAGAGGAGAGGATGACATCACAGAGATCATGGACCAATGCAGCCATCTTTCAGTTCTTCAACTTTCTATGGACGAGACAGACTCCCAAGCTGAGCCCAAAGCCCGACATGACGGCCTCCCAGACTCTGGGTGGAGGACATCACAGAGATCTGGTATTGACGGATCATCATCCCGCTCTCCGACTTACGACGGAGCCCACCCCCACCCGCCTCTCAGACTCCAACCGGAGGCCGGAGCCGACGAGACGGCCTCCCAAGTGGACCCGGGACCCCGACAGGTCGGCCTGGCAAACTTTGGGAGGGGGACGTCACAGAGATCTGGTATTGACGGGGTCATCATCCCGCTCTTCGACTTACGACGGAGCCCACCCCCACCCGCCTCTCAGACTCCAACCGGAGGCCGGAGCCGGCGAGACGGCCTCCCAAGTGGACCCGGGACCCCGACAGGCCGGCCTGGCAAACTTTGGGAGGGGGACGTCACAGAGATCTGGTATTGACGGATCATCATCCCGCTCTCCGACTTACGACGGAGCCCACCCCCACCCGCCTCTCAGACTCCAACCGGAGGCCGGAGCCGACGAGACGGCCTCCCAAGTGGACCCGGGACCCCGACAGGTCGGCCTGGCAAACTTTGGGAGGGGGACGTCACAGAGATCTGGTATTGACGGGGTCATCATCCCGCTCTCCGACTTACGACGGAGCCCACCCCCACCCGCCTCTCAGACTCCAACCGGAGGCCGGAGCCGACGAGACGGCCTCCCAAGTGGACCCGGGACCCCGACAGGTCGGCCTGGCAAACTTTGGGAGGGGGACGTCACAGAGATCTGGTATTGACGGGGTCATCATCCCGCTCTCCGACTTACGACGGAGCCCACCCCCACCCGCCTCTCAGACTCCAACCGGAGGCCGGAGCCGACGAGACGGCCTCCCAAGTGGACCCGGGACCCCGACAGGTCGGCCTGGCAAGCTTTGGGAGGGGGACGTCACAGAGATCTGGTATTGACGGGGTCATCATCCCGCTCTTCGACTTACGACGGAGCCCACCCCCACCCGCCTCTCAGACTCCAACCGGAGGCCGGAGCCGACGAGACGGCCTCCCAAGTCGACCCGGGACCCCGACAGGTCGGCCTGGCAAACTTTGGGAGGGGGACGTCACAGAGATCCCAGACTAATGGAATCACCTTCTGGTTCTTCAGTGTACTATAAACTTTCTTGTGTAATTTCATGATCTCAATAAATCATTATTCATATGAAGCCATGTGCAATTTTTTTCTGCCAGTCTGTATCTTTTCTAAACCATGTTGTCCTAAACAGCAAAACTTCAAATAATGACGTAAACATGTCTCTGGTCTCCATGGTGGGAGTTGTGGTTAATATCTTTTCAGTTAACGTTTACATACGTCTTAATATAGCAGCTTAATGATATTCACGTTTTATGTTAACTAACAAACAAACATACAAACAAAAAATTTATTTATGCTTATAAAACAAAGATTTTTTTAACCATACTCACACCCACAAAATACAACACTAAGTGTAATCTGAAGCGGAAGTAACCAGAAGCTGGAAGTATATTATAGAACAATATGGAAAGTGTTTAAATGCTTATTTTCTAAAGGTACAGTGTGAATCCCACAAGTAAATAAGAGAAACATAAAAACAATACTTTGGAGTATGATTCTAGGAACCGGCATAGATTACAAATACATATGACTGGTTTCTGAATTTTTGTACACCCCCTAGTGAGTATGTATATTTGTTTGATAACAGGTCTATTCACTGTGTAAGCAGGCAGGGCGTTGCTTGTCTTTCCTATTAAAGTTAAAATGTCTAAAACAGACGTAAAGAGCGGCCGTTCCCGTGGCGCATCTGGTTTATCCCCAGTAAGGTTTTTGCCCGGACGATCGGGGTTCGAATCCCCACCTGTGTGAAGGTTGGACTCCAGCCTTTGAAACCTCTACCAGGTAAGCGACGAAAAGAATTATACTGTGACAGAAATGTTTGCCAAAATTCACAGCTCCAGCTTCTACTAATAAAAAAAGCGTCCATGTTCTCGTCTCCCCTATGAACACCCTGAATGGTATCGTCTGACTTCTAGCAACACTGCGCCTGCGCACCACAAAGCCTCTCCTGACTGACGCTGCACTCTAACACACAAGACAGACTGGAGAATGTCGGCGGCGTACAGAGAGAGACCCAACACATCGAATGCAGAGATAAGTGAAATAAAGCAACTTTAAATCAACCTTCTGTGTGTATTTGTGTTTGTCATGTAAGCGACATGAATGTGTATGCGATGTGTAACGTAGCTGCTTTGAATACGAGCTTCTATCCGAGTGTGTGTGTGTGTGTTCAGGGAACGTGAAATGTTGAAGGTGTGTGTAGATGAGTGCTGCCGCTACCGGCGGCGACAGGACAAAATTACAATATTAACGAAAAGCAGATTTGTAAGTAAGGCGGCAACAGGGCAAAGTTACAATATTAACGAAAAGCAGATTTGTAAATGTTGTGGCGGTAAATACGTTGGTGCTCAACTGATCTTCTGAATCAAAAGTTTCTGACAAAACCTCCGTCTTCTGGTTCTGCTGATGATCTAATCTGAAGTTTCAACTATTAACGCTACACACGCTACTGTCTGTATATGCGGCGGTTAGTGTTCGGGTGATAACTAAGCTGGTGTTCAACTGATCTTCTGAAAAAAAAAACACCAAAAAAATTGATGCAAAATCTTCGTCTTCAGAAAAAAAAAAAAAAATTGAAAATCTCCGTCTTCCGAAAAAAAAAAATTGACAAATCTCTGTCTTCCGAAAAAAAAAAAAAAAATACCCAAAACCTCTGTCTTCTGGTTCTTCCCTGAAGTTTCAACTATTAACGCTACACACGCTACTGTCTGTATACGCGGTGGTTGTGACTCAGGCAGGCCTCAGTTGATATTCTGAAAGGAAATTGTGCAAGTTAAATACCCTTCTCTTGACATGGGCAACACGTTGAATATTACAGAGCCTCAAATAGGCATCTACATTGCACAACGACCTGTGTACCAGCATGTTGAAAATTCTCACGTGATCAATATGGTAGAAAATTGTACCAACTCTGATGAAGAAGGAGGCTTCAAATGGTTCCTGGATAAGATAAAAATGATAATTACCTATGGAAAATTGCTCAAGGACTTCTACGAATTGTGCAGCTTCATACTTGGCCTGTTAGCCTAAAAACAAGAACCACAGGACAAAAAAGGAAAGAGGAGAGGATGACATCACAGAGATCATGGACCAATGCAGCCATCTTTCAGTTCTTCAACTTTCTATGGACGAGACAGACTCCCAAGCTGAGCCCAAAGCCCGACATGACGGCCTCCCAGACTCTGGGTGGAGGACATCACAGAGATCTGGTATTGACGGATCATCATCCCGCTCTCCGACTTACGACGGAGCCCACCCCCACCCGCCTCTCAGACTCCAACCGGAGGCCGGAGCCGACGAGACGGCCTCCCAAGTGGACCCGGGACCCCGACAGGTCGGCCTGGCAAACTTTGGGAGGGGGACGTCACAGAGATCTGGTATTGACGGGGTCATCATCCCGCTCTTCGACTTACGACGGAGCCCACCCCCACCCGCCTCTCAGACTCCAACCGGAGGCCGGAGCCGGCGAGACGGCCTCCCAAGTGGACCCGGGACCCCGACAGGCCGGCCTGGCAAACTTTGGGAGGGGGACGTCACAGAGATCTGGTATTGACGGATCATCATCCCGCTCTCCGACTTACGACGGAGCCCACCCCCACCCGCCTCTCAGACTCCAACCGGAGGCCGGAGCCGACGAGACGGCCTCCCAAGTGGACCCGGGACCCCGACAGGTCGGCCTGGCAAACTTTGGGAGGGGGACGTCACAGAGATCTGGTATTGACGGGGTCATCATCCCGCTCTCCGACTTACGACGGAGCCCACCCCCACCCGCCTCTCAGACTCCAACCGGAGGCCGGAGCCGACGAGACGGCCTCCCAAGTGGACCCGGGACCCCGACAGGTCGGCCTGGCAAACTTTGGGAGGGGGACGTCACAGAGATCTGGTATTGACGGGGTCATCATCCCGCTCTCCGACTTACGACGGAGCCCACCCCCACCCGCCTCTCAGACTCCAACCGGAGGCCGGAGCCGACGAGACGGCCTCCCAAGTGGACCCGGGACCCCGACAGGTCGGCCTGGCAAGCTTTGGGAGGGGGACGTCACAGAGATCTGGTATTGACGGGGTCATCATCCCGCTCTTCGACTTACGACGGAGCCCACCCCCACCCGCCTCTCAGACTCCAACCGGAGGCCGGAGCCGACGAGACGGCCTCCCAAGTCGACCCGGGACCCCGACAGGTCGGCCTGGCAAACTTTGGGAGGGGGACGTCACAGAGATCCCAGACTAATGGAATCACCTTCTGGTTCTTCAGTGTACTATAAACTTTCTTGTGTAATTTCATGATCTCAATAAATCATTATTCATATGAAGCCATGTGCAATTTTTTTCTGCCAGTCTGTATCTTTTCTAAACCATGTTGTCCTAAACAGCAAAACTTCAAATAATGACGTAAACATGTCTCTGGTCTCCATGGTGGGAGTTGTGGTTAATATCTTTTCAGTTAACGTTTACATACGTCTTAATATAGCAGCTTAATGATATTCACGTTTTATGTTAACTAACAAACAAACATACAAACAAAAAATTTATTTATGCTTATAAAACAAAGATTTTTTTAACCATACTCACACCCACAAAATACAACACTAAGTGTAATCTGAAGCGGAAGTAACCAGAAGCTGGAAGTATATTATAGAACAATATGGAAAGTGTTTAAATGCTTATTTTCTAAAGGTACAGTGTGAATCCCACAAGTAAATAAGAGAAACATAAAAACAATACTTTGGAGTATGATTCTAGGAACCGGCATAGATTACAAATACATATGACTGGTTTCTGAATTTTTGTACACCCCCTAGTGAGTATGTATATTTGTTTGATAACAGGTCTATTCACTGTGTAAGCAGGCAGGGCGTTGCTTGTCTTTCCTATTAAAGTTAAAATGTCTAAAACAGACGTAAAGAGCGGCCGTTCCCGTGGCGCATCTGGTTTATCCCCAGTAAGGTTTTTGCCCGGACGATCGGGGTTCGAATCCCCACCTGTGTGAAGGTTGGACTCCAGCCTTTGAAACCTCTACCAGGTAAGCGACGAAAAGAATTATACTGTGACAGAAATGTTTGCCAAAATTCACAGCTCCAGCTTCTACTAATAAAAAAAGCGTCCATGTTCTCGTCTCCCCTATGAACACCCTGAATGGTATCGTCTGACTTCTAGCAACACTGCGCCTGCGCACCACAAAGCCTCTCCTGACTGACGCTGCACTCTAACACACAAGACAGACTGGAGAATGTCGGCGGCGTACAGAGAGAGACCCAACACATCGAATGCAGAGATAAGTGAAATAAAGCAACTTTAAATCAACCTTCTGTGTGTATTTGTGTTTGTCATGTAAGCGACATGAATGTGTATGCGATGTGTAACGTAGCTGCTTTGAATACGAGCTTCTATCCGAGTGTGTGTGTGTTCAGGGAACGTGAAATGTTGAAGGTGTGTGTAGATGAGTGCTGCCGCTACCGGCGGCGACAGGACAAAGTTACAATATTAACGAAAAGCAGATTTGTAAGTAAGGCGGCAACAGGGCAAAGTTACAATATTAACGAAAAGCAGATTTGTAAATGTTGTGGCGGTAAATACGTTGGTGCTCAACTGATCTTCTGAATCAAAAGTTTCTGACAAAACCTCCGTCTTCTGGTTCTGCTGATGATCTAATCTGAAGTTTCAACTATTAACGCTACACACGCTACTGTCTGTATATGCGGCGGTTAGTGTTCGGGTGATAACTAAGCTGGTGTTCAACTGATCTTCTGAAAAAAAAAACACCAAAAAAATTGATGCAAAATCTTCGTCTTCAGAAAAAAAAAAAAAAATTGAAAATCTCCGTCTTCCGAAAAAAAAAAATTGACAAATCTCTGTCTTCCGAAAAAAAAAAAAAAAAAACCCAAAACCTCTGTCTTCTGGTTCTTCCCTGAAGTTTCAACTATTAACGCTACACACGCTACTGTCTGTATACGCGGTGGTTGTGACTCAGGCAGGCCTCAGTTGATATTCTGAAAGGAAATTGTGCAAGTTAAATACCCTTCTCTTGACATGGGCAACACGTTGAATATTACAGAGCCTCAAATAGGCATCTACATTGCACAACGACCTGTGTACCAGCATGTTGAAAATTCTCACGTGATCAATATGGTAGAAAATTGTACCAACTCTGATGAAGAAGGAGGCTTCAAATGGTTCCTGGATAAGATAAAAATGATAATTACCTATGGAAAATTGCTCAAGGACTTCTACGAATTGTGCAGCTTCATACTTGGCCTGTTAGCCTAAAAACAAGAACCACAGGACAAAAAAGGAAAGAGGAGAGGATGACATCACAGAGATCATGGACCAATGCAGCCATCTTTCAGTTCTTCAACTTTCTATGGACGAGACAGACTCCCAAGCTGAGCCCAAAGCCCGACATGACGGCCTCCCAGACTCTGGGTGGAGGACATCACAGAGATCTGGTATTGACGGATCATCATCCCGCTCTCCGACTTACGACGGAGCCCACCCCCACCCGCCTCTCAGACTCCAACCGGAGGCCGGAGCCGACGAGACGGCCTCCCAAGTGGACCCGGGACCCCGACAGGTCGGCCTGGCAAACTTTGGGAGGGGGACGTCACAGAGATCTGGTATTGACGGGGTCATCATCCCGCTCTTCGACTTACGACGGAGCCCACCCCCACCCGCCTCTCAGACTCCAACCGGAGGCCGGAGCCGGCGAGACGGCCTCCCAAGTGGACCCGGGACCCCGACAGGCCGGCCTGGCAAACTTTGGGAGGGGGACGTCACAGAGATCTGGTATTGACGGATCATCATCCCGCTCTCCGACTTACGACGGAGCCCACCCCCACCCGCCTCTCAGACTCCAACCGGAGGCCGGAGCCGACGAGACGGCCTCCCAAGTGGACCCGGGACCCCGACAGGTCGGCCTGGCAAACTTTGGGAGGGGGACGTCACAGAGATCTGGTATTGACGGGGTCATCATCCCGCTCTCCGACTTACGACGGAGCCCACCCCCACCCGCCTCTCAGACTCCAACCGGAGGCCGGAGCCGACGAGACGGCCTCCCAAGTGGACCCGGGACCCCGACAGGTCGGCCTGGCAAACTTTGGGAGGGGGACGTCACAGAGATCTGGTATTGACGGGGTCATCATCCCGCTCTCCGACTTACGACGGAGCCCACCCCCACCCGCCTCTCAGACTCCAACCGGAGGCCGGAGCCGACGAGACGGCCTCCCAAGTGGACCCGGGACCCCGACAGGTCGGCCTGGCAAGCTTTGGGAGGGGGACGTCACAGAGATCTGGTATTGACGGGGTCATCATCCCGCTCTTCGACTTACGACGGAGCCCACCCCCACCCGCCTCTCAGACTCCAACCGGAGGCCGGAGCCGACGAGACGGCCTCCCAAGTCGACCCGGGACCCCGACAGGTCGGCCTGGCAAACTTTGGGAGGGGGACGTCACAGAGATCCCAGACTAATGGAATCACCTTCTGGTTCTTCAGTGTACTATAAACTTTCTTGTGTAATTTCATGATCTCAATAAATCATTATTCATATGAAGCCATGTGCAATTTTTTTCTGCCAGTCTGTATCTTTTCTAAACCATGTTGTCCTAAACAGCAAAACTTCAAATAATGACGTAAACATGTCTCTGGTCTCCATGGTGGGAGTTGTGGTTAATATCTTTTCAGTTAACGTTTACATACGTCTTAATATAGCAGCTTAATGATATTCACGTTTTATGTTAACTAACAAACAAACATACAAACAAAAAATTTATTTATGCTTATAAAACAAAGATTTTTTTAACCATACTCACACCCACAAAATACAACACTAAGTGTAATCTGAAGCGGAAGTAACCAGAAGCTGGAAGTATATTATAGAACAATATGGAAAGTGTTTAAATGCTTATTTTCTAAAGGTACAGTGTGAATCCCACAAGTAAATAAGAGAAACATAAAAACAATACTTTGGAGTATGATTCTAGGAACCGGCATAGATTACAAATACATATGACTGGTTTCTGAATTTTTGTACACCCCCTAGTGAGTATGTATATTTGTTTGATAACAGGTCTATTCACTGTGTAAGCAGGCAGGGCGTTGCTTGTCTTTCCTATTAAAGTTAAAATGTCTAAAACAGACGTAAAGAGCGGCCGTTCCCGTGGCGCATCTGGTTTATCCCCAGTAAGGTTTTTGCCCGGACGATCGGGGTTCGAATCCCCACCTGTGTGAAGGTTGGACTCCAGCCTTTGAAACCTCTACCAGGTAAGCGACGAAAAGAATTATACTGTGACAGAAATGTTTGCCAAAATTCACAGCTCCAGCTTCTACTAATAAAAAAAGCGTCCATGTTCTCGTCTCCCCTATGAACACCCTGAATGGTATCGTCTGACTTCTAGCAACACTGCGCCTGCGCACCACAAAGCCTCTCCTGACTGACGCTGCACTCTAACACACAAGACAGACTGGAGAATGTCGGCGGCGTACAGAGAGAGACCCAACACATCGAATGCAGAGATAAGTGAAATAAAGCAACTTTAAATCAACCTTCTGTGTGTATTTGTGTTTGTCATGTAAGCGACATGAATGTGTATGCGATGTGTAACGTAGCTGCTTTGAATACGAGCTTCTATCCGAGTGTGTGTGTGTTCAGGGAACGTGAAATGTTGAAGGTGTGTGTAGATGAGTGCTGCCGCTACCGGCGGCGACAGGACAAAGTTACAATATTAACGAAAAGCAGATTTGTAAGTAAGGCGGCAACAGGGCAAAGTTACAATATTAACGAAAAGCAGATTTGTAAATGTTGTGGCGGTAAATACGTTGGTGCTCAACTGATCTTCTGAATCAAAAGTTTCTGACAAAACCTCCGTCTTCTGGTTCTGCTGATGATCTAATCTGAAGTTTCAACTATTAACGCTACACACGCTACTGTCTGTATATGCGGCGGTTAGTGTTCGGGTGATAACTAAGCTGGTGTTCAACTGATCTTCTGAAAAAAAAAACACCAAAAAAATTGATGCAAAATCTTCGTCTTCAGAAAAAAAAAAAAAAATTGAAAATCTCCGTCTTCCGAAAAAAAAAAATTGACAAATCTCTGTCTTCCGAAAAAAAAAAAAAAAAAAACCCAAAACCTCTGTCTTCTGGTTCTTCCCTGAAGTTTCAACTATTAACGCTACACACGCTACTGTCTGTATACGCGGTGGTTGTGACTCAGGCAGGCCTCAGTTGATATTCTGAAAGGAAATTGTGCAAGTTAAATACCCTTCTCTTGACATGGGCAACACGTTGAATATTACAGAGCCTCAAATAGGCATCTACATTGCACAACGACCTGTGTACCAGCATGTTGAAAATTCTCACGTGATCAATATGGTAGAAAATTGTACCAACTCTGATGAAGAAGGAGGCTTCAAATGGTTCCTGGATAAGATAAAAATGATAATTACCTATGGAAAATTGCTCAAGGACTTCTACGAATTGTGCAGCTTCATACTTGGCCTGTTAGCCTAAAAACAAGAACCACAGGACAAAAAAGGAAAGAGGAGAGGATGACATCACAGAGATCATGGACCAATGCAGCCATCTTTCAGTTCTTCAACTTTCTATGGACGAGACAGACTCCCAAGCTGAGCCCAAAGCCCGACATGACGGCCTCCCAGACTCTGGGTGGAGGACATCACAGAGATCTGGTATTGACGGATCATCATCCCGCTCTCCGACTTACGACGGAGCCCACCCCCACCCGCCTCTCAGACTCCAACCGGAGGCCGGAGCCGACGAGACGGCCTCCCAAGTGGACCCGGGACCCCGACAGGTCGGCCTGGCAAACTTTGGGAGGGGGACGTCACAGAGATCTGGTATTGACGGGGTCATCATCCCGCTCTTCGACTTACGACGGAGCCCACCCCCACCCGCCTCTCAGACTCCAACCGGAGGCCGGAGCCGGCGAGACGGCCTCCCAAGTGGACCCGGGACCCCGACAGGCCGGCCTGGCAAACTTTGGGAGGGGGACGTCACAGAGATCTGGTATTGACGGATCATCATCCCGCTCTCCGACTTACGACGGAGCCCACCCCCACCCGCCTCTCAGACTCCAACCGGAGGCCGGAGCCGACGAGACGGCCTCCCAAGTGGACCCGGGACCCCGACAGGTCGGCCTGGCAAACTTTGGGAGGGGGACGTCACAGAGATCTGGTATTGACGGGGTCATCATCCCGCTCTCCGACTTACGACGGAGCCCACCCCCACCCGCCTCTCAGACTCCAACCGGAGGCCGGAGCCGACGAGACGGCCTCCCAAGTGGACCCGGGACCCCGACAGGTCGGCCTGGCAAACTTTGGGAGGGGGACGTCACAGAGATCTGGTATTGACGGGGTCATCATCCCGCTCTCCGACTTACGACGGAGCCCACCCCCACCCGCCTCTCAGACTCCAACCGGAGGCCGGAGCCGACGAGACGGCCTCCCAAGTGGACCCGGGACCCCGACAGGTCGGCCTGGCAAGCTTTGGGAGGGGGACGTCACAGAGATCTGGTATTGACGGGGTCATCATCCCGCTCTTCGACTTACGACGGAGCCCACCCCCACCCGCCTCTCAGACTCCAACCGGAGGCCGGAGCCGACGAGACGGCCTCCCAAGTCGACCCGGGACCCCGACAGGTCGGCCTGGCAAACTTTGGGAGGGGGACGTCACAGAGATCCCAGACTAATGGAATCACCTTCTGGTTCTTCAGTGTACTATAAACTTTCTTGTGTAATTTCATGATCTCAATAAATCATTATTCATATGAAGCCATGTGCAATTTTTTTCTGCCAGTCTGTATCTTTTCTAAACCATGTTGTCCTAAACAGCAAAACTTCAAATAATGACGTAAACATGTCTCTGGTCTCCATGGTGGGAGTTGTGGTTAATATCTTTTCAGTTAACGTTTACATACGTCTTAATATAGCAGCTTAATGATATTCACGTTTTATGTTAACTAACAAACAAACATACAAACAAAAAATTTATTTATGCTTATAAAACAAAGATTTTTTTAACCATACTCACACCCACAAAATACAACACTAAGTGTAATCTGAAGCGGAAGTAACCAGAAGCTGGAAGTATATTATAGAACAATATGGAAAGTGTTTAAATGCTTATTTTCTAAAGGTACAGTGTGAATCCCACAAGTAAATAAGAGAAACATAAAAACAATACTTTGGAGTATGATTCTAGGAACCGGCATAGATTACAAATACATATGACTGGTTTCTGAATTTTTGTACACCCCCTAGTGAGTATGTATATTTGTTTGATAACAGGTCTATTCACTGTGTAAGCAGGCAGGGCGTTGCTTGTCTTTCCTATTAAAGTTAAAATGTCTAAAACAGACGTAAAGAGCGGCCGTTCCCGTGGCGCATCTGGTTTATCCCCAGTAAGGTTTTTGCCCGGACGATCGGGGTTCGAATCCCCACCTGTGTGAAGGTTGGACTCCAGCCTTTGAAACCTCTACCAGGTAAGCGACGAAAAGAATTATACTGTGACAGAAATGTTTGCCAAAATTCACAGCTCCAGCTTCTACTAATAAAAAAAGCGTCCATGTTCTCGTCTCCCCTATGAACACCCTGAATGGTATCGTCTGACTTCTAGCAACACTGCGCCTGCGCACCACAAAGCCTCTCCTGACTGACGCTGCACTCTAACACACAAGACAGACTGGAGAATGTCGGCGGCGTACAGAGAGAGACCCAACACATCGAATGCAGAGATAAGTGAAATAAAGCAACTTTAAATCAACCTTCTGTGTGTATTTGTGTTTGTCATGTAAGCGACATGAATGTGTATGCGATGTGTAACGTAGCTGCTTTGAATACGAGCTTCTATCCGAGTGTGTGTGTGTTCAGGGAACGTGAAATGTTGAAGGTGTGTGTAGATGAGTGCTGCCGCTACCGGCGGCGACAGGACAAAGTTACAATATTAACGAAAAGCAGATTTGTAAGTAAGGCGGCAACAGGGCAAAGTTACAATATTAACGAAAAGCAGATTTGTAAATGTTGTGGCGGTAAATACGTTGGTGCTCAACTGATCTTCTGAATCAAAAGTTTCTGACAAAACCTCCGTCTTCTGGTTCTGCTGATGATCTAATCTGAAGTTTCAACTATTAACGCTACACACGCTACTGTCTGTATATGCGGCGGTTAGTGTTCGGGTGATAACTAAGCTGGTGTTCAACTGATCTTCTGAAAAAAAAAACACCAAAAAAATTGATGCAAAATCTTCGTCTTCAGAAAAAAAAAAAAAATTGAAAATCTCCGTCTTCCGAAAAAAAAAAATTGACAAATCTCTGTCTTCCGAAAAAAAAAAAAAAAAATACCCAAAACCTCTGTCTTCTGGTTCTTCCCTGAAGTTTCAACTATTAACGCTACACACGCTACTGTCTGTATACGCGGTGGTTGTGACTCAGGCAGGCCTCAGTTGATATTCTGAAAGGAAATTGTGCAAGTTAAATACCCTTCTCTTGACATGGGCAACACGTTGAATATTACAGAGCCTCAAATAGGCATCTACATTGCACAACGACCTGTGTACCAGCATGTTGAAAATTCTCACGTGATCAATATGGTAGAAAATTGTACCAACTCTGATGAAGAAGGAGGCTTCAAATGGTTCCTGGATAAGATAAAAATGATAATTACCTATGGAAAATTGCTCAAGGACTTCTACGAATTGTGCAGCTTCATACTTGGCCTGTTAGCCTAAAAACAAGAACCACAGGACAAAAAAGGAAAGAGGAGAGGATGACATCACAGAGATCATGGACCAATGCAGCCATCTTTCAGTTCTTCAACTTTCTATGGACGAGACAGACTCCCAAGCTGAGCCCAAAGCCCGACATGACGGCCTCCCAGACTCTGGGTGGAGGACATCACAGAGATCTGGTATTGACGGATCATCATCCCGCTCTCCGACTTACGACGGAGCCCACCCCCACCCGCCTCTCAGACTCCAACCGGAGGCCGGAGCCGACGAGACGGCCTCCCAAGTGGACCCGGGACCCCGACAGGTCGGCCTGGCAAACTTTGGGAGGGGGACGTCACAGAGATCTGGTATTGACGGGGTCATCATCCCGCTCTTCGACTTACGACGGAGCCCACCCCCACCCGCCTCTCAGACTCCAACCGGAGGCCGGAGCCGACGAGACGGCCTCCCAAGTGGACCCGGGACCCCGACAGGTCGGCCTGGCAAACTTTGGGAGGGGGACGTCACAGAGATCTGGTATTGACGGGGTCATCATCCCGCTCTCCGACTTACGACGGAGCCCACCCCCACCCGCCTCTCAGACTCCAACCGGAGGCCGGAGCCGACGAGACGGCCTCCCAAGTGGACCCGGGACCCCGACAGGTCGGCCTGGCAAGCTTTGGGAGGGGGACGTCACAGAGATCTGGTATTGACGGGGTCATCATCCCGCTCTTCGACTTACGACGGAGCCCACCCCCACCCGCCTCTCAGACTCCAACCGGAGGCCGGAGCCGACGAGACGGCCTCCCAAGTCGACCCGGGACCCCGACAGGTCGGCCTGGCAAACTTTGGGAGGGGGACGTCACAGAGATCCCAGACTAATGGAATCACCTTCTGGTTCTTCAGTGTACTATAAACTTTCTTGTGTAATTTCATGATCTCAATAAATCATTATTCATATGAAGCCATGTGCAATTTTTTTCTGCCAGTCTGTATCTTTTCTAAACCATGTTGTCCTAAACAGCAAAACTTCAAATAATGACGTAAACATGTCTCTGGTCTCCATGGTGGGAGTTGTGGTTAATATCTTTTCAGTTAACGTTTACATACGTCTTAATATAGCAGCTTAATGATATTCACGTTTTATGTTAACTAACAAACAAACATACAAACAAAAAATTTATTTATGCTTATAAAACAAAGATTTTTTTAACCATACTCACACCCACAAAATACAACACTAAGTGTAATCTGAAGCGGAAGTAACCAGAAGCTGGAAGTATATTATAGAACAATATGGAAAGTGTTTAAATGCTTATTTTCTAAAGGTACAGTGTGAATCCCACAAGTAAATAAGAGAAACATAAAAACAATACTTTGGAGTATGATTCTAGGAACCGGCATAGATTACAAATACATATGACTGGTTTCTGAATTTTTGTACACCCCCTAGTGAGTATGTATATTTGTTTGATAACAGGTCTATTCACTGTGTAAGCAGGCAGGGCGTTGCTTGTCTTTCCTATTAAAGTTAAAATGTCTAAAACAGACGTAAAGAGCGGCCGTTCCCGTGGCGCATCTGGTTTATCCCCAGTAAGGTTTTTGCCCGGACGATCGGGGTTCGAATCCCCACCTGTGTGAAGGTTGGACTCCAGCCTTTGAAACCTCTACCAGGTAACTTCTATCCGAGTGTGTGTGTGTTCAGGGAACGTGAAATGTTGAAGGTGTGTGTAGATGAGTGCTGCCGCTACCGGCGGCGACAGGACAAAATTACAATATTAACGAAAAGCAGATTTGTAAGTAAGGCGGCAACAGGGCAAAGTTACAATATTAACGAAAAGCAGATTTGTAAATGTTGTGGCGGTAAATACGTTGGTGCTCAACTGATCTTCTGAATCAAAAGTTTCTGACAAAACCTCCGTCTTCTGGTTCTGCTGATGATCTAATCTGAAGTTTCAACTATTAACGCTACACACGCTACTGTCTGTATATGCGGCGGTTAGTGTTCGGGTGATAACTAAGCTGGTGTTCAACTGATCTTCTGAAAAAAAAAAACACCAAAAAAATTGATGCAAAATCTTCGTCTTCAGAAAAAAAAAAAAAATTGAAAATCTCCGTCTTCCGAAAAAAAAAAATTGACAAATCTCTGTCTTCCGAAAAAAAAAAAAAAATACCCAAAACCTCTGTCTTCTGGTTCTTCCCTGAAGTTTCAACTATTAACGCTACACACGCTACTGTCTGTATACGCGGTGGTTGTGACTCAGGCAGGCCTCAGTTGATATTCTGAAAGGAAATTGTGCAAGTTAAATACCCTTCTCTTGACATGGGCAACACGTTGAATATTACAGAGCCTCAAATAGGCATCTACATTGCACAACGACCTGTGTACCAGCATGTTGAAAATTCTCACGTGATCAATATGGTAGAAAATTGTACCAACTCTGATGAAGAAGGAGGCTTCAAATGGTTCCTGGATAAGATAAAAATGATAATTACCTATGGAAAATTGCTCAAGGACTTCTACGAATTGTGCAGCTTCATACTTGGCCTGTTAGCCTAAAAACAAGAACCACAGGACAAAAAAGGAAAGAGGAGAGGATGACATCACAGAGATCATGGACCAATGCAGCCATCTTTCAGTTCTTCAACTTTCTATGGACGAGACAGACTCCCAAGCTGAGCCCAAAGCCCGACATGACGGCCTCCCAGACTCTGGGTGGAGGACATCACAGAGATCTGGTATTGACGGATCATCATCCCGCTCTCCGACTTACGACGGAGCCCACCCCCACCCGCCTCTCAGACTCCAACCGGAGGCCGGAGCCGACGAGACGGCCTCCCAAGTGGACCCGGGACCCCGACAGGTCGGCCTGGCAAACTTTGGGAGGGGGACGTCACAGAGATCTGGTATTGACGGGGTCATCATCCTGCTCTTCGACTTACGACGGAGCCCACCCCCACCCGCCTCTCAGACTCCAACCGGAGGCCGGAGCCGGCGAGACGGCCTCCCAAGTGGACCCGGGACCCCGACAGGCCGGCCTGGCAAACTTTGGGAGGGGGACGTCACAGAGATCTGGTATTGACGGATCATCATCCCGCTCTCCGACTTACGACGGAGCCCACCCCCACCCGCCTCTCAGACTCCAACCGGAGGCCGGAGCCGACGAGACGGCCTCCCAAGTGGACCCGGGACCCCGACAGGTCGGCCTGGCAAACTTTGGGAGGGGGACGTCACAGAGATCTGGTATTGACGGGGTCATCATCCCGCTCTCCGACTTACGACGGAGCCCACCCCCACCCGCCTCTCAGACTCCAACCGGAGGCCGGAGCCGACGAGACGGCCTCCCAAGTGGACCCGGGACCCCGACAGGTCGGCCTGGCAAACTTTGGGAGGGGGACGTCACAGAGATCTGGTATTGACGGGGTCATCATCCCGCTCTCCGACTTACGACGGAGCCCACCCCCACCCGCCTCTCAGACTCCAACCGGAGGCCGGAGCCGACGAGACGGCCTCCCAAGTGGACCCGGGACCCCGACAGGTCGGCCTGGCAAGCTTTGGGAGGGGGACGTCACAGAGATCTGGTATTGACGGGGTCATCATCCCGCTCTTCGACTTACGACGGAGCCCACCCCCACCCGCCTCTCAGACTCCAACCGGAGGCCGGAGCCGACGAGACGGCCTCCCAAGTCGACCCGGGACCCCGACAGGTCGGCCTGGCAAACTTTGGGAGGGGGACGTCACAGAGATCCCAGACTAATGGAATCACCTTCTGGTTCTTCAGTGTACTATAAACTTTCTTGTGTAATTTCATGATCTCAATAAATCATTATTCATATGAAGCCATGTGCAATTTTTTTCTGCCAGTCTGTATCTTTTCTAAACCATGTTGTCCTAAACAGCAAAACTTCAAATAATGACGTAAACATGTCTCTGGTCTCCATGGTGGGAGTTGTGGTTAATATCTTTTCAGTTAACGTTTACATACGTCTTAATATAGCAGCTTAATGATATTCACGTTTTATGTTAACTAACAAACAAACATACAAACAAAAAATTTATTTATGCTTATAAAACAAAGATTTTTTTAACCATACTCACACCCACAAAATACAACACTAAGTGTAATCTGAAGCGGAAGTAACCAGAAGCTGGAAGTATATTATAGAACAATATGGAAAGTGTTTAAATGCTTATTTTCTAAAGGTACAGTGTGAATCCCACAAGTAAATAAGAGAAACATAAAAACAATACTTTGGAGTATGATTCTAGGAACCGGCATAGATTACAAATACATATGACTGGTTTCTGAATTTTTGTACACCCCCTAGTGAGTATGTATATTTGTTTGATAACAGGTCTATTCACTGTGTAAGCAGGCAGGGCGTTGCTTGTCTTTCCTATTAAAGTTAAAATGTCTAAAACAGACGTAAAGAGCGGCCGTTCCCGTGGCGCATCTGGTTTATCCCCAGTAAGGTTTTTGCCCGGACGATCGGGGTTCGAATCCCCACCTGTGTGAAGGTTGGACTCCAGCCTTTGAAACCTCTACCAGGTAAGCGACGAAAAGAATTATACTGTGACAGAAATGTTTGCCAAAATTCACAGCTCCAGCTTCTACTAATAAAAAAAGCGTCCATGTTCTCGTCTCCCCTATGAACACCCTGAATGGTA
Source organism: Tachysurus fulvidraco (assembly GCF_022655615.1). Lineage (NCBI taxonomy): Eukaryota > Metazoa > Chordata > Actinopteri > Siluriformes > Bagridae > Tachysurus > Tachysurus fulvidraco. The sequence goes on along the minus strand of NC_062542.1, from coordinate 15,118,539 downwards.
TCGTCTGACTTCTAGCAACACTGCGCCTGCGCACCACAAAGCCTCTCCTGACTGACGCTGCACTCTAACACACAAGACAGACTGGAGAATGTCGGCGGCGTACAGAGAGAGACCCAACACATCGAATGCAGAGATAAGTGAAATAAAGCAACTTTAAATCAACCTTCTGTGTGTATTTGTGTTTGTCATGTAAGCGACATGAATGTGTATGCGATGTGTAACGTAGCTGCTTTGAATACGAGCTTCTATCCGAGTGTGTGTGTGTTCAGGGAACGTGAAATGTTGAAGGTGTGTGTAGATGAGTGCTGCCGCTACCGGCGGCGACAGGACAAAATTACAATATTAACGAAAAGCAGATTTGTAAGTAAGGCGGCAACAGGGCAAAGTTACAATATTAACGAAAAGCAGATTTGTAAATGTTGTGGCGGTAAATACGTTGGTGCTCAACTGATCTTCTGAATCAAAAGTTTCTGACAAAACCTCCGTCTTCTGGTTCTGCTGATGATCTAATCTGAAGTTTCAACTATTAACGCTACACACGCTACTGTCTGTATATGCGGCGGTTAGTGTTCGGGTGATAACTAAGCTGGTGTTCAACTGATCTTCTGAAAAAAAAAACACCAAAAAAATTGATGCAAAATCTTCGTCTTCAGAAAAAAAAAAAAAAATTGAAAATCTCCGTCTTCCGAAAAAAAAATTGACAAATCTCTGTCTTCCGAAAAAAAAAAAAAAATACCCAAAACCTCTGTCTTCTGGTTCTTCCCTGAAGTTTCAACTATTAACGCTACACACGCTACTGTCTGTATACGCGGTGGTTGTGACTCAGGCAGGCCTCAGTTGATATTCTGAAAGGAAATTGTGCAAGTTAAATACCCTTCTCTTGACATGGGCAACACGTTGAATATTACAGAGCCTCAAATAGGCATCTACATTGCACAACGACCTGTGTACCAGCATGTTGAAAATTCTCACGTGATCAATATGGTAGAAAATTGTACCAACTCTGATGAAGAAGGAGGCTTCAAATGGTTCCTGGATAAGATAAAAATGATAATTACCTATGGAAAATTGCTCAAGGACTTCTACGAATTGTGCAGCTTCATACTTGGCCTGTTAGCCTAAAAACAAGAACCACAGGACAAAAAAGGAAAGAGGAGAGGATGACATCACAGAGATCATGGACCAATGCAGCCATCTTTCAGTTCTTCAACTTTCTATGGACGAGACAGACTCCCATCCCAACTCCCCACCCGCCTCTCAGACTCCAACCGGAGGCCGGAGCCGACGAGACGGCCTCCCAAGTGGACCCGGGACCCCGACAGGTCGGCCTGGCAAACTTTGGGAGGGGGACGTCACAGAGATCTGGTATTGACGGGGTCATCATCCCGCTCTCCGACTTACGACGGAGCCCACCCCCACCCGCCTCTCAGACTCCAACCGGAGGCCGGAGCCGACGAGACGGCCTCCCAAGTGGACCCGGGACCCCGACAGGTCGGCCTGGCAAGCTTTGGGAGGGGGACGTCACAGAGATCTGGTATTGACGGGGTCATCATCCCGCTCTTCGACTTACGACGGAGCCCACCCCCACCCGCCTCTCAGACTCCAACCGGAGGCCGGAGCCGACGAGACGGCCTCCCAAGTCGACCCGGGACCCCGACAGGTCGGCCTGGCAAACTTTGGGAGGGGGACGTCACAGAGATCCCAGACTAATGGAATCACCTTCTGGTTCTTCAGTGTACTATAAACTTTCTTGTGTAATTTCATGATCTCAATAAATCATTATTCATATGAAGCCATGTGCAATTTTTTTCTGCCAGTCTGTATCTTTTCTAAACCATGTTGTCCTAAACAGCAAAACTTCAAATAATGACGTAAACATGTCTCTGGTCTCCATGGTGGGAGTTGTGGTTAATATCTTTTCAGTTAACGTTTACATACGTCTTAATATAGCAGCTTAATGATATTCACGTTTTATGTTAACTAACAAACAAACATACAAACAAAAAATTTATTTATGCTTATAAAACAAAGATTTTTTTAACCATACTCACACCCACAAAATACAACACTAAGTGTAATCTGAAGCGGAAGTAACCAGAAGCTGGAAGTATATTATAGAACAATATGGAAAGTGTTTAAATGCTTATTTTCTAAAGGTACAGTGTGAATCCCACAAGTAAATAAGAGAAACATAAAAACAATACTTTGGAGTATGATTCTAGGAACCGGCATAGATTACAAATACATATGACTGGTTTCTGAATTTTTGTACACCCCCTAGTGAGTATGTATATTTGTTTGATAACAGGTCTATTCACTGTGTAAGCAGGCAGGGCGTTGCTTGTCTTTCCTATTAAAGTTAAAATGTCTAAAACAGACGTAAAGAGCGGCCGTTCCCGTGGCGCATCTGGTTTATCCCCAGTAAGGTTTTTGCCCTGACGATCGGGGTTCGAATCCCCACCTGTGTGAAGGTTGGACTCCAGCCTTTGAAACCTCTACCAGGTAACTTCTATCCGAGTGTGTGTGTGTTCAGGGAACGTGAAATGTTGAAGGTGTGTGTAGATGAGTGCTGCCGCTACCGGCGGCGACAGGACAAAATTACAATATTAACGAAAAGCAGATTTGTAAGTAAGGCGGCAACAGGGCAAAGTTACAATATTAACGAAAAGCAGATTTGTAAATGTTGTGGCGGTAAATACGTTGGTGCTCAACTGATCTTCTGAATCAAAAGTTTCTGACAAAACCTCCGTCTTCTGGTTCTGCTGATGATCTAATCTGAAGTTTCAACTATTAACGCTACACACGCTACTGTCTGTATATGCGGCGGTTAGTGTTCGGGTAATAACTAAGCTGGTGTTCAACTGATCTTCTGAAAAAAAAAACACCAAAAAAATTGATGCCAAATCTTCGTCTTCAGAAAAAAAAAAAAAAAATTGAAAATCTCCGTCTTCCGAAAAAAAAAAATTGACAAATCTCTGTCTTCCGAAAAAAAAAAAAAAAATACCCAAAACCTCTGTCTTCTGGTTCTTCCCTGAAGTTTCAACTATTAACGCTACACACGCTACTGTCTGTATACGCGGTGGTTGTGACTCAGGCAGGCCTCAGTTGATATTCTGAAAGGAAATTGTGCAAGTTAAATACCCTTCTCTTGACATGGGCAACACGTTGAATATTACAGAGCCTCAAATAGGCATCTACATTGCACAACGACCTGTGTACCAGCATGTTGAAAATTCTCACGTGATCAATATGGTAGAAAATTGTACCAACTCTGATGAAGAAGGAGGCTTCAAATGGTTCCTGGATAAGATAAAAATGATAATTACCTATGGAAAATTGCTCAAGGACTTCTACGAATTGTGCAGCTTCATACTTGGCCTGTTAGCCTAAAAACAAGAACCACAGGACAAAAAAGGAAAGAGGAGAGGATGACATCACAGAGATCATGGACCAATGCAGCCATCTTTCAGTTCTTCAACTTTCTATGGACGAGACAGACTCCCAAGCTGAGCCCAAAGCCCGACATGACGGCCTCCCAGACTCTGGGTGGAGGACATCACAGAGATCTGGTATTGACGGATCATCATCCCGCTCTCCGACTTACGACGGAGCCCACCCCCACCCGCCTCTCAGACTCCAACCGGAGGCCGGAGCCGACGAGACGGCCTCCCAAGTGGACCCGGGACCCCGACAGGTCGGCCTGGCAAACTTTGGGAGGGGGACGTCACAGAGATCTGGTATTGACGGGGTCATCATCCCGCTCTTCGACTTACGACGGAGCCCACCCCCACCCGCCTCTCAGACTCCAACCGGAGGCCGGAGCCGGCGAGACGGCCTCCCAAGTGGACCCGGGACCCCGACAGGCCGGCCTGGCAAACTTTGGGAGGGGGACGTCACAGAGATCTGGTATTGACGGATCATCATCCCGCTCTCCGACTTACGACGGAGCCCACCCCCACCCGCCTCTCAGACTCCAACCGGAGGCCGGAGCCGACGAGACGGCCTCCCAAGTGGACCCGGGACCCCGACAGGTCGGCCTGGCAAACTTTGGGAGGGGGACGTCACAGAGATCTGGTATTGACGGGGTCATCATCCCGCTCTCCGACTTACGACGGAGCCCACCCCCACCCGCCTCTCAGACTCCAACCGGAGGCCGGAGCCGACGAGACGGCCTCCCAAGTGGACCCGGGACCCCGACAGGTCGGCCTGGCAAACTTTGGGAGGGGGACGTCACAGAGATCTGGTATTGACGGGGTCATCATCCCGCTCTCCGACTTACGACGGAGCCCACCCCCACCCGCCTCTCAGACTCCAACCGGAGGCCGGAGCCGACGAGACGGCCTCCCAAGTGGACCCGGGACCCCGACAGGTCGGCCTGGCAAGCTTTGGGAGGGGGACGTCACAGAGATCTGGTATTGACGGGGTCATCATCCCGCTCTTCGACTTACGACGGAGCCCACCCCCACCCGCCTCTCAGACTCCAACCGGAGGCCGGAGCCGACGAGACGGCCTCCCAAGTCGACCCGGGACCCCGACAGGTCGGCCTGGCAAACTTTGGGAGGGGGACGTCACAGAGATCCCAGACTAATGGAATCACCTTCTGGTTCTTCAGTGTACTATAAACTTTCTTGTGTAATTTCATGATCTCAATAAATCATTATTCATATGAAGCCATGTGCAATTTTTTTCTGCCAGTCTGTATCTTTTCTAAACCATGTTGTCCTAAACAGCAAAACTTCAAATAATGACGTAAACATGTCTCTGGTCTCCATGGTGGGAGTTGTGGTTAATATCTTTTCAGTTAACGTTTACATACGTCTTAATATAGCAGCTTAATGATATTCACGTTTTATGTTAACTAACAAACAAACATACAAACAAAAAATTTATTTATGCTTATAAAACAAAGATTTTTTTAACCATACTCACACCCACAAAATACAACACTAAGTGTAATCTGAAGCGGAAGTAACCAGAAGCTGGAAGTATATTATAGAAAAATATGGAAAGTGTTTAAATGCTTATTTTCTAAAGGTACAGTGTGAATCCCACAAGTAAATAAGAGAAACATAAAAACAATACTTTGGAGTATGATTCTAGGAACCGGCATAGATTACAAATACATATGACTGGTTTCTGAATTTTTGTACACCCCCTAGTGAGTATGTATATTTGTTTGATAACAGGTCTATTCACTGTGTAAGCAGGCAGGGCGTTGCTTGTCTTTCCTATTAAAGTTAAAATGTCTAAAACAGACGTAAAGAGCGGCCGTTCCCGTGGCGCATCTGGTTTATCCCCAGTAAGGTTTTTGCCCGGACGATCGGGGTTCGAATCCCCACCTGTGTGAAGGTTGGACTCCAGCCTTTGAAACCTCTACCAGGTAAGCGACGAAAAGAATTATACTGTGACAGAAATGTTTGCCAAAATTCACAGCTCCAGCTTCTACTAATAAAAAAAGCGTCCATGTTCTCGTCTCCCCTATGAACACCCTGAATGGTATCGTCTGACTTCTAGCAACACTGCGCCTGCGCACCACAAAGCCTCTCCTGACTGACGCTGCACTCTAACACACAAGACAGACTGGAGAATGTCGGCGGCGTACAGAGAGAGACCCAACACATCGAATGCAGAGATAAGTGAAATAAAGCAACTTTAAATCAACCTTCTGTGTGTATTTGTGTTTGTCATGTAAGCGACATGAATGTGTATGCGATGTGTAACGTAGCTGCTTTGAATACGAGCTTCTATCCGAGTGTGTGTGTGTTCAGGGAACGTGAAATGTTGAAGGTGTGTGTAGATGAGTGCTGCCGCTACCGGCGGCGACAGGACAAAGTTACAATATTAACGAAAAGCAGATTTGTAAGTAAGGCGGCAACAGGGCAAAGTTACAATATTAACGAAAAGCAGATTTGTAAATGTTGTGGCGGTAAATACGTTGGTGCTCAACTGATCTTCTGAATCAAAAGTTTCTGACAAAACCTCCGTCTTCTGGTTCTGCTGATGATCTAATCTGAAGTTTCAACTATTAACGCTACACACGCTACTGTCTGTATATGCGGCGGTTAGTGTTCGGGTGATAACTAAGCTGGTGTTCAACTGATCTTCTGAAAAAAAATAAACCACCAAAAAAATTGATGCAAAATCTCCGTCTTCCGAAAAAAAAAATTGACAAATCTCTGTCTTCCGAAAAAAAAAATTGACAAATCTCTGTCTTCCGAAAAAAAAAAAAAAAAAAACCCAAAACCTCTGTCTTCTGGTTCTTCCCTGAAGTTTCAACTATTAACGCTACACACGCTACTGTCTGTATACGCGGTGGTTGTGACTCAGGCAGGCCTCAGTTGATATTCTGAAAGGAAATTGTGCAAGTTAAATACCCTTCTCTTGACATGGGCAACACGTTGAATATTACAGAGCCTCAAATAGGCATCTACATTGCACAACGACCTGTGTACCAGCATGTTGAAAATTCTCACGTGATCAATATGGTAGAAAATTGTACCAACTCTGATGAAGAAGGAGGCTTCAAATGGTTCCTGGATAAGATAAAAATGATAATTACCTATGGAAAATTGCTCAAGGACTTCTACGAATTGTGCAGCTTCATACTTGGCCTGTTAGCCTAAAAACAAGAACCACAGGACAAAAAAGGAAAGAGGAGAGGATGACATCACAGAGATCATGGACCAATGCAGCCATCTTTCAGTTCTTCAACTTTCTATGGACGAGACAGACTCCCAAGCTGAGCCCAAAGCCCGACATGACGGCCTCCCAGACTCTGGGTGGAGGACATCACAGAGATCTGGTATTGACGGATCATCATCCCGCTCTCCGACTTACGACGGAGCCCACCCCCACCCGCCTCTCAGACTCCAACCGGAGGCCGGAGCCGACGAGACGGCCTCCCAAGTGGACCCGGGACCCCGACAGGTCGGCCTGGCAAACTTTGGGAGGGGGACGTCACAGAGATCTGGTATTGACGGGGTCATCATCCCGCTCTTCGACTTACGACGGAGCCCACCCCCACCCGCCTCTCAGACTCCAACCGGAGGCCGGAGCCGGCGAGACGGCCTCCCAAGTGGACCCGGGACCCCGACAGGCCGGCCTGGCAAACTTTGGGAGGGGGACGTCACAGAGATCTGGTATTGACGGATCATCATCCCGCTCTCCGACTTACGACGGAGCCCACCCCCACCCGCCTCTCAGACTCCAACCGGAGGCCGGAGCCGACGAGACGGCCTCCCAAGTGGACCCGGGACCCCGACAGGTCGGCCTGGCAAACTTTGGGAGGGGGACGTCACAGAGATCTGGTATTGACGGGGTCATCATCCCGCTCTCCGACTTACGACGGAGCCCACCCCCACCCGCCTCTCAGACTCCAACCGGAGGCCGGAGCCGACGAGACGGCCTCCCAAGTGGACCCGGGACCCCGACAGGTCGGCCTGGCAAACTTTGGGAGGGGGACGTCACAGAGATCTGGTATTGACGGGGTCATCATCCCGCTCTCCGACTTACGACGGAGCCCACCCCCACCCGCCTCTCAGACTCCAACCGGAGGCCGGAGCCGACGAGACGGCCTCCCAAGTGGACCCGGGACCCCGACAGGTCGGCCTGGCAAGCTTTGGGAGGGGGACGTCACAGAGATCTGGTATTGACGGGGTCATCATCCCGCTCTTCGACTTACGACGGAGCCCACCCCCACCCGCCTCTCAGACTCCAACCGGAGGCCGGAGCCGACGAGACGGCCTCCCAAGTGGACCCGGGACCCCGACAGGTCGGCCTGGCAAGCTTTGGGAGGGGGACGTCACAGAGATCTGGTATTGACGGGGTCATCATCCCGCTCTTCGACTTACGACGGAGCCCACCCCCACCCGCCTCTCAGACTCCAACCGGAGGCCGGAGCCGACGAGACGGCCTCCCAAGTCGACCCGGGACCCCGACAGGTCGGCCTGGCAAACTTTGGGAGGGGGACGTCACAGAGATCCCAGACTAATGGAATCACCTTCTGGTTCTTCAGTGTACTATAAACTTTCTTGTGTAATTTCATGATCTCAATAAATCATTATTCATATGAAGCCATGTGCAATTTTTTTCTGCCAGTCTGTATCTTTTCTAAACCATGTTGTCCTAAACAGCAAAACTTCAAATAATGACGTAAACATGTCTCTGGTCTCCATGGTGGGAGTTGTGGTTAATATCTTTTCAGTTAACGTTTACATACGTCTTAATATAGCAGCTTAATGATATTCACGTTTTATGTTAACTAACAAACAAACATACAAACAAAAAATTTATTTATGCTTATAAAACAAAGATTTTTTTAACCATACTCACACCCACAAAATACAACACTAAGTGTAATCTGAAGCGGAAGTAACCAGAAGCTGGAAGTATATTATAGAACAATATGGAAAGTGTTTAAATGCTTATTTTCTAAAGGTACAGTGTGAATCCCACAAGTAAATAAGAGAAACATAAAAACAATACTTTGGAGTATGATTCTAGGAACCGGCATAGATTACAAATACATATGACTGGTTTCTGAATTTTTGTACACCCCCTAGTGAGTATGTATATTTGTTTGATAACAGGTCTATTCACTGTGTAAGCAGGCAGGGCGTTGCTTGTCTTTCCTATTAAAGTTAAAATGTCTAAAACAGACGTAAAGAGCGGCCGTTCCCGTGGCGCATCTGGTTTATCCCCAGTAAGGTTTTTGCCCGGACGATCGGGGTTCGAATCCCCACCTGTGTGAAGGTTGGACTCCAGCCTTTGAAACCTCTACCAGGTAAGCGACGAAAAGAATTATACTGTGACAGAAATGTTTGCCAAAATTCACAGCTCCAGCTTCTACTAATAAAAAAAGCGTCCATGTTCTCGTCTCCCCTATGAACACCCTGAATGGTATCGTCTGACTTCTAGCAACACTGCGCCTGCGCACCACAAAGCCTCTCCTGACTGACGCTGCACTCTAACACACAAGACAGACTGGAGAATGTCGGCGGCGTACAGAGAGAGACCCAACACATCGAATGCAGAGATAAGTGAAATAAAGCAACTTTAAATCAACCTTCTGTGTGTATTTGTGTTTGTCATGTAAGCGACATGAATGTGTATGCGATGTGTAACGTAGCTGCTTTGAATACGAGCTTCTATCCGAGTGTGTGTGTGTTCAGGGAACGTGAAATGTTGAAGGTGTGTGTAGATGAGTGCTGCCGCTACCGGCGGCGACAGGACAAAGTTACAATATTAACGAAAAGCAGATTTGTAAGTAAGGCGGCAACAGGGCAAAGTTACAATATTAACGAAAAGCAGATTTGTAAATGTTGTGGCGGTAAATACGTTGGTGCTCAACTGATCTTCTGAATCAAAAGTTTCTGACAAAACCTCCGTCTTCTGGTTCTGCTGATGATCTAATCTGAAGTTTCAACTATTAACGCTACACACGCTACTGTCTGTATATGCGGCGGTTAGTGTTCGGGTGATAACTAAGCTGGTGTTCAACTGATCTTCTGAAAAAAAAAACACCAAAAAAATTGATGCAAAATCTTCGTCTTCAGAAAAAAAAAGACAAATCTCCGTCTTCTGTAAAAAAAAAAATTTTTGACAAATCTTTGTCTTTTGAAAAAAAAAATTTGACAAATCTCCATCTTCTGAAAAAAAAAATTGACAAATCTCCGTCTTTTGAAATTTTTTTTTTTTTACAAATCTTTGTCTTCTGAAAAAAAATAAATTGACAAATCTCCGTGTTCCAAAAAAAATATATTTTTTTTGACAAATCTCCTTCTTCTGAAAAAAAAATTTGACAAATCTCCGTGTTCGAAAAAAAATTAATAAAATTTTTTTTGACAAATCTCCGTCTTCTGAAAACAAAAAAATTGACATCTCCGTCTTTTGAAAAAAAAAACAACTTGACACAAAACCTCTGTCTTCTGGTTCTGCTGCTGATCTTCCCTGAAGTTTCGACTATTAACGCTACACACGCTACTGTCTGTATACGCGGTGGTTGTGACTCAGGCAGGCCTCAGTTGATATTCTGAAAGGAAATTGTGCAAGTTAAATACCCTTCTCTTGACATGGACACCACGTTGAATATTACAGAGCCTCAAATAGGCATCTACATTTCACAATGACCTGTGTACCAGCATGTTGAAAATTCTTATGTGATCAATATGGTAGAAAATTGTACCCACTCTGAAGAAAGAGGCTTAAAATGGTTCCTGGAAAAGATGAAAATGATTACTACCGCTGCAAGCATTTTGGTGGACTGCTACAAAGTCTTCAGTGTCTTAGTCAACCTTTTAGGCTAAAAACGACAACCACTAGACAAAAAGGAAAGAGGAGAGGAGGACATCACAGAGATCACGGACCAACGCACCCATCTTTCACTTCTTCAACTTTCTTTGGATGACACAGACTCCCAAGCTGTGCCTGAAGCCCGACAACACGGCCTCGCGGACTTTGGGAGGAGGACGTCACAGGGATCTGGGAACGATCGATCCGTCATTTCGTTCATCGACTTACAATGAATCCCTGAATCCCACCCCTCGACTTCCCAAGTTCAAGCAGGAGGCCGGAGGAGGCCGGAGCCGACAAGACGGCCTCCCAAGCCTAGCCGGGAGCCCGATATGACGGTCTCCTAGACTTTGGGAGGAGGACATCACAGAGATTTGGGAATGATGGAACCATCATCTTGTTCTTCAACTTGCGGCGGAACACACTCCCAGCGGTCTCCCAGACTCTTAACCGGAGGCCGGAGCCAGCGAGACAGCCTCTCGAGTCGACCCGGGAGCCCGACATTTCGGCCTGGCAGACTTTGGGACGAGGACATCACAGAGATCCCAGACTAATGGAATCACCTTCTGGTTCTTCAATTTACTGTAAACTTTCTTGTGTAGTTTCGTGATCTCAATAAATCATTATTCATATGAAGCCATGTGCAATTTTTTCAGCCAGTCTGTATCTTTTCTAAACCATGTTGTCCTAAACAGCAAAACTTCAAATAATGAAGTAACATGTTTCTGGTCTCCATGGTGGGAGTTGTGGTTAATATCTTTTCAGTTAACTTTTACATACGTCTTAATATAGCAGCTTAATAATATTCACGTTTTAAGTTAACTAAAAACACAAACAAAAAATTTACTCACGCTTATCATACGCACACCCACAAAATACAACACTAATTGTAATCTGAAGCGGAAGTAACCAGAAGCTGGAAGTATATTATAGAACAATATGGCAATTGTTTAAATGGTTATTTTCTAAAGGTACAGTGTGAATCCCACAAGCAAATAAGAGCAACATAAAAATACTTTGGAGTATGTTCTAGTAACCGGCATAGATTACAAGTACATATGACTGGTTTCTGAATTTTTGTACACCCTGTAGTGATTATGTATATTAATAATGGGTCTATTCACTTTGTAAACAAGCAAATTGTTGCTTTTATTTATTGAAGTCTCAATTTCTAAAACAAACAAAGAAACAGCCAGACCGAGAGAAACAAATGGCCTGGTCAAAGTCAATGGCATCTTCAATCATGTGTACACATTATGACAGCTTTTGGGATTAGGACATCACAGAGATTTGGTATTGATGGAATCATCATTCTGTTCTTCACCTTATGGTGGAACCCACCCTCACCCACCTCCCAGACTCTAATCGGAGGCCGGAGCCAGCGAGACAGCTTGATGGGACCGTAAAACAGAGTTTAAAAATTCTTGATGAAAATTATGCAAACGTTCTGCTGGGCCTTTGGATCTGTGAGACCTACTTCTCCTGTGGAGCCTCTATTAGTTATTAGATAAGAGGTGTCCTTAGAATCTGCTCCAATATCTTCCAGCATATTGTCAATGGTAAATCTCTTAACAGCCATTCAGGCATCTTCAGGTTCCAGCAGGTCCAAAGATTCCTGGACTCCCTGCTTCGAGTTACAGATGTAATGAGTCCACATGGAGCAGCAGAATTCTAGGTGATTTAATTGTTTGTAACTAGAGAACTGCAGATTTCAGACTGCAGAGTCAAAACTGTGATTTTAACACCAGATCTCTGTGAGGTCCATGAAGCAATATTTATAATCCCTTTTTCCTTTTTTGTTTTGGGTTTTATTTTTATTCTTCAACCATTTAAAATATGTGTGTTTGCTTCCAGGTTCTGACCGACTCATCTCCAGCGTGTTTCCCCACCTCAGGTCCAGAGTTTAATTGAAGCTATATTGCCCAATATGGTAGTTGTACTATTCCTCTGCATGCCTGTAAAGAATAAATGAATCCACTGGATGTCCTGAAGAAATAAAACAATGACCTATTAAATGTTTATGTTCTTGTTTGTGACTCATGCTGAACCAGACCAGTTTTGTTACATTTATTGCTTTCATAGGCAAATCTTGTTCATCGAGTCCAGTGTCCTGGCGATCTCCCTGTTAATATTACTGACATCCGCCTACTGACGTCATCTTTATTTCCACTTTATCTATTGCTCTAATATATGTGCATGTGTTTGAATATGATAATTACCCACATGATAAAAAATGTTTATTTTTTTTTTTGCTATATTAGTCTCAGATCAGATGCAGTTATGTATCTACTGAGTGTAAGTTTAATGCACCCAAAATTGTTCTGATAAACAAATCTTTATCTTCTTCTTTGCCCACTATCTCTTTGCTGCTGTAACTATGCAAATTACTCTGATGCAAGAAGAATAAAAGATTATCTTATCTTATCTAAATGAAGAACTCTCATGTGGAGAATGGTGCATTCCCTCCTGATCGGGTTGGGCCAGGTAACACACCTGTCGTCAGGTGAGGACACACTTCCAACCCCGGCAACGCAGCAGCACCAGATGTACTGCAACATTTTACTTAGACATCATTTAAAACTTGCTTTAAGCTGCTTTATTGTTTTATTTCGCTTGTTCTCGACAGCCGGTCCACATTTTGCGTGGAGCTCCTTATATCTGACCAGCGAGAACGCAGGTACGAGCAGATTTAGATTTGGTTTAAACTAAAAATAAGTTGAGATAGTTGAACTGAACTGACAATCTTGAAGTAAGCTGGTTTGGTATAAGCAATAATAACATGATATGCAGCTTAAAACCAATGCTGAGTGTAAATAATGAACAGCTCTGTTTCATTTTCTGTAAAATAATACGTGTATTTGGGGTCTAATAATTTGCAGACTGTAATTTTTTACAGTTTTTTTTTACTCAAACACTTTAACCTGGGTCCAGCTGAACAAATACAAACACACTAGGTGCTAATAGGAATTGTCAGTTTGTCTGTTTAACTTTCTCTGGAGTTACTCAAACCTTTTTGGAGACAGGTCACAGGACAGGACAAGCCAGTTTTCTGCTTCGTGTCCCGGATCATGTCTATGTCAATTAGAACATCATACTTTGCATAGCTGAAGGACTTGTCATGCAGAGCTTAAGGAGCAGTGCACTTTAAGAAGATCCACTTTGTTGTCACAGTTTCACTGAGAGTCCATCAAGCCTGGTGTGGTTTTGCTCCTTCAGCCAGGTGAGAGGAAGATGACCCATGTAACGAAGTCAACAACAGCTGGTGATACTACGGTGGACAGCAGCCCAGCTGGAGTGATCTCAGAGGACCTTCATGAGGTGAAGAGGTTTAGATGTTACATCAGGAGAATCTTGATTATAGTGGACAAGGCACAGATCCACTATATTGTCTCAGGCACTTTGTTCTGGAATGATCTTTGCTTTTACGTGTAGAAAACAAAGTGTTAGTAAAGTCTGATTAAGTTAAAATATTTAAATGTTGTAATTAAATAACTAAAATTATGGGTTTTTTTTGTAATAAAATAAGAAATAAAAAAGACAACTTTTACTGCCCTCTTGTGGAATTAAGAGATTAAAAGTAATTTCTTTGCCTCTACATACTAGAAATCTGTAGAAATTAGCAAGTAAGTCTTAAAATGACTGTTTTTAGATTATACACTGTTTAGGTTATTCTTATAAATAAAAAAGAATCTGTTATAAATATTTCATATTATGTTTCATCCTCAGTAATATAGGCAGGGAACATTGTAAAAGTGCCACAAATACACACTGTACATTATTGCATGATGGGCAAAAATGTTTTTTTCCCCTCTGTTTCCTCCC